>NC_056743.1:622637418-622659918 GCF_019279795.1 Protopterus annectens | reverse complement strand
GGGTTAATGAGTTGATTTTTATTTTGAAGGAGATGGCTTTGTGGCCTGATCTTACAAGTGAGAATGTGTCACTTTTCAAACTTTACTACAGTCACCGAGAATCTCTCTCCTCAGATCTCATTTACCACCATCATGAACAGGTTGAACTGAACGTGCAGCTAAGTGCTCCTCTCTTTACTTTTGAAGTTTAGTTTATAGTCGTTATCTTCTTTTAATCATTACTGTATCTTGGGTTTTCAATATAACTGTTACTCTAGTTTTTAAATATATATAGATATATCTATGGTTACATGTTAAAAGATCGAACGTTTGGAACATTGAACTACATATGGTCGATGTTTCAAAACATCAATCTTTTAACATATCTAAAAGTAAAAGACATAAATTAGTTAGAAGACTGTAATGCAGGGGGCAAGCCCGCTGTACCCCCCCATGTGAGGGGCTGTGCCACCACACCTCCCCTACTTAAATACACCAACTCTGAGATCGCACTACAGCAGGGAATAGGAACACTTCCCGTTCCGCGCTGTATTCTCAGTGTAGCCCAATCTCGGAGTTGGTATATTTAAGTTGGGGGGTATGGGGGGTGCAGGGGGGCTTGCCCCCCTGCATTACAGTCTTCTAACTAATTTATGTCTTTTACTTTTAGACATGTTAAAAGATTCATGTTTTGAAACATCAACCATATGGTCTCGACCATATGCAGTTCGATGTTTCAAACGTTCGATCTTTTAACATGTAACTCTATATATATATATATATATATATATATATATATATATATATATATACCTCGCCTCCTCCCAACAAATTCCAACACATGTGAGAGATGCAACCATATAGCCAAACTGGAGGCTAAGCTCTCTCAACTCAGTACTGGCGTAACCAGTCAGGAGGAGAAGGAAACCACACTCACTACAATTCCAGTCTCACATAGACCTACCACGACAGCAAACCAAACACATAAACACACAAAAACATACTCAGAGGCTCTAAATAAAAATGTGCCTAAGCAGCAGAAACCTCCAAAGCAGACACCCAAGCAACCGCTACCCCAAAACAAAACACGTGCAGCACATAGCTCACAAAGCCAGTGTGCCGAACAGTCACAGCTCTTAAGGCTAAACAACACACCTGATACACTTGTAATAGGTGACTTTATCGTCAGGCACACTGACGTCCTGCTCACCAGGCTGAACAAGGAGAGGTCACAGTGAGCTGCCTGTCGGGTGCTAGGATCTGCCACATAACGCAAGCACTCAGGTCACACCAAGGCAAGTACAAATATGACTCAGTCATTGTCCATGCTGGTGTGAATGACCTGAGACGTATCATTGTCCATGCTGGTGTGAATGACCTGAGACGTACCTCCCTGGACTACATGAAAAGAGACATAGAGGAGCTCTCTGAGCATGTAGCCCAGGCCGGTATGACCCTGACCTTGAGTAGCATCTTACCCTCACCAAGAATGATGCCACAATATGAAGACAAGATGATCAATTTCAACAATTGGCTTAAGTATTGGTGTCATTCAAAGGGGATCCAATGCCTGTCAGCCTGGGATGAGATGCTCGACAAGCCACGATGCTTCGCTAGGGACGGCTTGCACCTGTCTCCCCTGGGCTTTCAGATATTGGCAAAGGTTCTTGCTACCCCCATAGTGCCTTTTTTAGACAAGGCTCAAAAGGCAAACCCACCTCCATAGGTATCACAAAGGATTAGAAACTAAGAGTAATGCTACTCAACGCCAGAAGTCTAAACCTCAAGATGCACGCACTCGAAACTCTTCCTAGCATGGAGAACATTGATATCTGTGCAGTAAGAGAAACCTAGTTCAAGGCTCCCGAGAGCACTCCAGCACTACCAGGTTATACCTCATACCATGCTTTTCGGCCCCAAAACTTGGACTGAACCACAAAAGGAGGAGGAGTATCAATATTCGTCAAAGATACCCACACCTCCAGATTGGAGGCACAGCACGAAGCATCAGAAACTATCTATGTGCAACTAACAGTGGGTAAAACTGCCTTCCAGTTTATAGCCTGCTACAGACCACCCTCCCAAACCCAGGAACCCCACTCGGCCTTCCTGAGAACACTGGAAAATATGAAGGTCTCCCCAACCACCATTATATTGGGCGACTTCAACTACCCAAACATAGACTGGGAGCATTACTCTAGCTCCAACACCCTAGCCCAAAGGTTCCTAGAATTTATAAACTCAGATGCTATGGAACAACTTGTTACCACTCCCACAAGAGGGGAAAACATACTGGACCTGATCATCACCAACATGGGGACTCTATGCTCCAGACCAGAAGTGTATCCCTCACTGGTAAGATCAGACCATAAACTAATCTCACTGGATATTCACATCCCGACCCCACCCCCTGCCCAAAAAACCACAATGAAAAACTTCTCTAAAGCAAATTTCACACTACTCAAAACCGAGGTGGAATCCTTCAAAGTCCCCGAGCCTGTGGAAAATATGGCCCAGACCGCAGAATCCTTTATAAACGCATTCTATGAACACCTTCAGGAATGCATGGATCATGCGATCCCAAATAAAACAAAGACCCAATCCTCCAAAGGCAGACGTCCTGTCCGGTGGACCCTAGCCATAAACAAACTATACAATAGAAGGAGGAAACTACTAAATGATAGAGCAAAATCCCAAAAAGGGAAGGCATCACTAATCAGTATTAGCAAAAAACTATGGGCACTCATAAAATCGTCTAAGGCCAGCTTTGAGAGAAAAATTGCACAGGACACTAAGGATAATCACAAAGCTTTCTTTAGTTATGTTAGGAACCTGGGTGGGAATTCCCAGATATGCTCAGAATTAGTCCAAAATGACAAAAAATACACCGAACCCACAGACATTGCCAACATCCTAGCTGACAGGTTCAGCAAACTTCTCCATCCTCCCCACCAAAAGGGCAAATATCTATCCCAGCAGAGTGCTGACCCCCTGACATCTCAGATGCTCAGGTAAGAGCCGCCCTCTCCAAAGCAAAAAACACAGCATCAATGGGACCAGATTGCGTCCTACATGAACTCCAAGAAGAGCTAAACCCAAACCTAAAACTACTGTTCAGTCTCAGCCTTACTACAGGATATGTACCCAAAGAGTGGCGTACAGCAACAGTGGTCCCTCTCCACAAAGGTGGTGCCTCAACGGATCCTGGAAACTATCGCCCCATAAGCCTGACTAGCTTGGTCTGCAAAGCTATGGAAAGGATCATCATGGACCTCATGAATAAAGATATTGGGGACCTACAGACACTGGATCCTACCCAGTTCGGCTTTGTTAAGGGCAGATCCTGCCTCTTAAACCTGGTTGATTTCTTTGAAACAGTCACCAAGGCCATTGACGAGGGGAAGGTGGTCCACACAGCCTACCTGGACCTCGCAAAAGCCTTCGATACAATACCCCACTCGGGCATTATAGATAAGTTCACCAGCTTAAATATAAACCCCTATGTCACTAGATGGGTTGCAAACTGGCTCAAGGACAGAACCCACATGGTTAGAATTGCTGGAGCCATGTCAGACTCCAAACCAGTTACAAGTGGTGTCCCACAAGGCTCAGTCCTGGGACCTCTCTTGTTTGGTATATATTTCTCGGAGGTACAGGCCAACACAGAAGGACTGCGGCTGACCAAGTTCGCAGATGACTGCAAACTGGGCACCATAAAGCACTCTCCAGCTGACACAAGCATCCTCCAAAAGGGCCTCATAGAAACAGACAACTGGTGCCAGAGCCATGGCCTCAAGCTAAATGCCAAAAAGTGTATAGTCATCCCCTTTGGCAAAAACAAAGTGCCCACAAATTACCATATAGGTGGTAATCCATTAAGTACAGAAGAAGTAATTAGGGCCCTGGGGACCCAAGTTGATAGCAATCTCTCATTTGACAACCACGTGGCCAAAGTGGTTAGAAAAACATTTTATATAGCCCACCTAATGATGAAGGGATTCACATCTAGATCAGGGGAGGTCATCATGCCTCTTTACTCATCCCTCATCAGGCCCATAATTGAGTACAATGCCCCTTTTGGGATGTACCTTACCAGACACCTGCAGCAACTGGAAAGACCCCAAAAGTACCTCACCAAGAGGATCAAAGGGCTCAAACAGATGCCATATGCTGCCCGGTTAAAGAAACTCCAGCGCTACTCAGTGGCATACCACCTGCTCAGAGGCAATCTGTGCCTGACGTATAATGCCATGTCCAACCTGGAATTAATGAACATGCTGCACCTCAGAAAATCCAAATCCCATCGAGCTACACGCTTGAAAGACTTGAACCTCAGCACTGAAATAAATAGGACATGCTGGAGGGACAGATTCATAACCCAGAGGCTCCCTACACTCTGGAATAAAATCCCAGTCCAGGTTAGGCAGAGTCCCTCATTGACTCCCTTCAAGAGGAATCTTGATGAGTGGATGGGAGATCGTAGGTTTACCCCGGGTATCACTTCTGTGTCACTGTTAGACAGAGGCACAGTATACTAACCTCGAAAAAGGGCATAGCAAAATTAATTTAAAATGGGTAGCAAAAGTTAAACACACTCTGGCTAGGCTTAAAAATGCCCTAGGGCAGATAGCCTAGTATGAACCTATGAACCTATGAACCTATGAACATATATATATATATATATATATATATATATATATATATATATATATATATATACATATATATATATATATACACACATACATTGGTATATCTTTGTGTAAAAAACATCAGTTTTTGGCTAGCTTGATGGTTATAACAGTTTTATTTAATCTATCTGAAAGGGAGAAAAAAATATTTCAAGAAATGTGGTATTTGTGGTGATAAGATCCCACTGCAAGGTGGACACAACTTATGTATTGTCTGCTTAGGTACAGAACATTTAAAAGTAGATTGCTCTATTTGTAAAAGCCTTGGTGCTGGACACGTGGCTGATAAAAAGAACCACTGGATCATTAAAGGTCTACTTCCTCCAGATGCTTCTGAGTAGATAGAGAAGTAAAGGAAAAAAATAAAAGATAAAGCTACATGAAAACAGAAGTCTTATGAGCTAAGACTATCTTGTTCCCCTAAGGTAGCCTAAGGGAACCTTTTCCTCCCTTGGCATCAAGATGCAAATTTCCAGTTACAGAAACCAGTTCCTTTCTAAATTGGGAAGTAGACATGCCAGTGAGCAAGAGTTATCTTTTTTCATGAACTCAAGACCTCCTTCCATTATCTCCTTTTGATCAATCCATTCTGTCTGAAGCACATCAGAAGAGGAGTGGGAGCTGATGATGAAGACCTTTTAGAGGACACAAAAAGAACTGGGTATCATCCCACCCCCCTCTGGTTTCAGGGCAGATTGGATTACCCTCTCATCTCTTCTAGCTCCTTCCCTGGTGCCAGTTTCTGCACCAGTGGTTTTAGAGCTGGCTATCCTACCAGATCCTAATAGGTTTGTGTCAGACAGCTGTTCCTATCTTGGCATCAACAGTTACTCATCTGACACACTTTATCTTGAGCCTTTTGGAGTTGAGTGGATCCCAGACTTGGGGCCTTAGTGCTGAGGCTTCATCACAATGTTTAGTAATAACTCACTCTGAACTATTTTGATGTCAGAATCTTTAGTGTTCAAGCCAATAGACCAGTCTGCTCCTCAAGGCCATCGGGAGCCTCTGTGTTGGGGTTCCTCTCATCAGTATCTCCCACTTCTACTTCAGAGGAAGAGGAGTTTGTTCCAAGTAGAAGTTCCTTGATACAGATGGATTCTTGATCCAATTTTGAGGCTATGCAGAGAATGATAACCTTGCCCCTAGGCTAACAATAAGACTGCCATTGATACCAGCTCCATCCTAATTTGTCATTCTATTGGCTTACCAGTCTATTCATTGTTGCCCTCAGGGACAAAGCAGAGCTTTATGCTTTGGAGTTTCAAAGCAAGTGCAAAATTTCTAGGCACTCTTACCACTTTGACCAGATACAGCTGGAGATCCCTAGGGAATGACTGTGCATAAGGAAAAATGTCGCCTCCCCTTCAGACTCTATTATTTTGGATAGTGACTTGCATGAGAGAAAGAGAACATCTCAGTCCTCCCTGGAAGATGTCAATTGTGAAATCAATGAATTGTTTAGTCTATTTATTATTATTTATTTCCATTTGTTTACTGGGAAAGTCTAACTGTGTTAACTGAAACCCCTTTTCTGTGGAAGCCTGGGGAGAAAAGCTTCAACAGTCTTTCAAAAAGTAATAGTTAAGTTAATAGTACTACATACATTTACATATGGCTACTTTAACAAAAGAGTTTGTGAGAATGCAACGGGCGCTATGTTTACGACACCAAGGCTAATACAAATTGAGTTGTAACAAAGAAAAAAAAATAACAGAAAATAACACTTAATAGCTGAGATGAACTAGATAACATGACAACATATTTACTGAATTTTTAACAAATCTAGCCAAAAGAAGATTAAATGAAATAGAGGAGAGGCTGATCACTAGCACAAAAAAATCATAAAATCGGATGTACTATAGTATTTTACACTTAAGACCATTAACGCCTATAAGTAATTAAGTAGTAGAGATTAGGAAATGTTCAAAAGAGCTAGATAAGAGTTTGAGGGAGTATGGGAAATAATGGAAAATGAATAGAATTGATAGGGAGTAATGCTTGTGTTATTGGTGAAGAAATGTCTAAGTTAGAGCCGGAGTAGGTTTTGGACAGGTAGCTTACTGTTAGATGGGACTTCACCTGTGGGAGGTGAGCAATAGCATATCCAGTTGGAAAAGAAGTATGTTTTTAGTTGAGACTTGATGAAATAGACAGGATTTTGGCCATAAGAACCACCCTCTCAAGTTGAGGGACTGCACTTAAAAGCATACTGCTCTGCATCCCCCACCTCTTGGGTGGTTCTTCTCACAGACCATTCTATTGATATGATTATCAGGAAGACATGGCAGGAAGCTGACATGAATGAAGCTAGTTCCAGAAAACTGGATAAAATCTTGGATCCACCCAAGGATAAGAAGTTTTGCTCAAAGTTCTTCTGGTGGATTTGATAACTGCTTTCTTTAGTTATGTTAAGAACTTGGGTGGGAATTCCCAGATATGCTCAGAATTAGTCCAAAATGACAAAAAATACACCGAACCCACAGACATTGCCAACATCCTAGCTGACAGGTTCAGCGCAAACTTCTCCATCCCCTCCCCACCAAAAGGGCAAATATCTATCCCAGCAGAGTGCTGACCCCCTGACATCTCAGATGCTCAGGTAAGAGCCGCCCTCTCCAAAGCAAAAAAACACAGCATCAATGGGACCAGACTGCGTCCTACATGAACTCCAAGAAGAGCTAAACCCAAACCTAAAACTACTGTTCAGTCTCAGCCTTACTACAGGATATGTACCCAAAGAGTGGCGTACAGCAACAGTGGTCCCTCTCCACAAAGGTGGTGCCTCAACGGATCCTGGAAACTATCGCCCCATAAGCCTGACTAGCCTGGTCTGCAAAGCTATGGAAAGGATCATCATGGACCTCATAAATAAAGATATTGGGGACCTACAGACACTGGATCCTACCCAGTTCGGCTTTGTTAAGGGCAGATCCTGCCTCTTAAACCTGGTCAATTTCTTTGAAACAGTCACCAAGGCCATTGACGAGGGGAAGGTGGTCCACACAGCCTACCTGGACCTCGCAAAAGCCTTCGATACAATACCCCACTCGGGCATTATAGATAAGTTCACCAGCTTAAATATAAACCCCTATGTCACTAGATGGGTTGCAAACTGGCTCAAGGACAGAACCCACATGGTTAGAATTGCTGGAGCCATGTCAGACTCCAAACCAGTTACAAGTGGTGTCCCACAAGGCTCAGTCCTGGGACCTCTCTTGTTCGGTATATATTTCTTGGAGGTACAGGCCAACACAGAAGGACTGTGGCTGACCAAGTTTGCAGATGACTGCAAACTGGGCACCATAATGGACTCTCTAGCTGACACAAGCATCCTCCAAAAGGGCCTCATAGAAACAGACAACTGGTGCCAGAGCCATGGCCTCAAGCTAAATGCCAAAAAGTGTATAGTCATCCCCTTTGGCAAAAACAAAGTGCCCACAAATTACCACATAGATGGTAATCCATTAAGTACAGAAGAAGTAATTAGGGCCCTGGGGACCCAAGTTGATAGCAATCTCTCATTTGACAACCATGTGGCCAAAGTGGTTAGAAAAACATTTTATATAGCCCACCTAATCATGAAGCCATTCACATCTAGATCAGGGGAGGTCATCGTGCCTCTTTACTCATCCCTCATCAGGCCCATAATTGAGTACAATGCCCCTTTTGGGATGTACCTTACCAGACACCTGCAGCAACTGGAAAGACCCCAAAAGTACCTCACCAAGAGGATCAAAGGGCTCAAACAGATGCCATATGCTGCCCGGTTAAAGAAACTCCAGCTCTAATCAGTGGCATACTGCCTGCTCAGAGGCAATCTGTGCCTGACATATAAAGCCATGTCCAACCCAGAATTAATGGACATGCTGCACCTCAGAAAATCCAAATCCCATTGAGCTACATGCTCAAAAGACTTGAACCTCAGCACTGAAATAAATAGGACATGCTGGAGGGACAGATTCATAACCCAGAGGCTCCCTTCACTCTGGAATAAAATCCCAGTCCAGGTTAGGCAGAGTCCCTCATTGACTCCCTTCAAGAGGAATCTTGATGAGTGGATGGGAGATCATAGGTTTACCCCAGGTATCACTTCTGTGTCACTGTTAGACAGAGGCACAGTATACTAACCTCGAAAAAGGGCATAGCAAAATTAATTTAAAATGGGTGGCGAAAGTTAAACACACTCTGGCTAGGCTTATAAATGCCCTAGGGCAGATAGCCTAGTATGAACCTATGAACCTATGAACATATTCTGAAGAAGTCTACTATGAACATATATATATATATATATATATATATATATATATATATATATATATATATATATATATATATATATATATATATATATACACACATACATTGGTATATCTTTGTGTAAAAAACATCAGTTTTTGGCTAGCTTGATGGTTATAACAGTTTTATTTAATCTATCTGAAAGGGAGAAAAAAATATTTCAAGAAATGTGGTATTTGTGGTGATAAGATCCCACTGCAAGGTGGACACAACTTATGTATTGTCTGCTTAGGTACAGAACATTTAAAAGTAGATTGCTCTATTTGTAAAAGCCTTGGTGCTGGGCACGTGGCTGATAAAAAGAACCACTGGATCATTAAAGGTCTACTTCCTCCAGATGCTTCTGAGTAGATAGAGAAGTAAAGGAAAAAAATAAAAGATAAAGCTACATGAAAACAGAAGTCTTATGAGCTAAGACTATCTTGTTCCCCTAAGGTAGCTTAGGGAACCTTTTCCTCCCTTGGCATCAAGATGCAAATTTCCAGTTACAGAAACCAGTTCCTTTCTAAATTGGGAAGTAGACATGCCAGTGAGCAAGAGTTATCTGTTTTCATGAACTCAAGACCTCCTTCCATTATCTACTTTTGATCAATCTATTCTGTCTGAAGCACATCAGAAGAGGAGTGGGAGCTGATGATGAAGACCTTTTAGAGGACACAAAAAGAACTGGGTATCATCCCACCCCCCTCTGGTTTCAGGGCAGATTGTATTACCCTCCCACCTCTTCTAGCTCCTTCCCTGGTGCCAGTTTCTGCACTAGTGGTTTTAGAGCTGGCTATCCTACCAGATCCTTATAGGTTTGTGTCAGACAGCTGTTCCTATCTTGGCATCAACAGTTTCTCATCTGACACACTTTATCTTGAGCCTTTTGGAGTTGAGTGGATCCCAGACTTGGGGCCTTAGTGTTGAGGCTTCATCACAATGTTTAGTGATAACTCACTCTGAACTATTTTGATGTCAGAATCTTTAGTGTTCAAGCCAATAGACCAGTCTGCTCCTCAAGGCCTTCGGGAGCCTCTGTGTTGGGGTTCCTCTCATCAGTATCTCCCACTTCTACTTCAGAGGAAGAGGAGTCCGTTCCAAGTAGAAGTTCCTTGATACAGATGGATTCTTGATCCAATTTTGAGGCTATGCAGAGAATGATAACCTTGCCCCTAGGCTAACAATAAGACTGCCATTGATACCAGCTCCATCCTAATTTGTCATTCTATTGGCTTAGCAGTCTATTCATTGTTGCCCTCAGGGACAAAGCAGAGCTTTATGCTTTGGAGTTTCAAAGCAAGTGCAAAATTTCTAGGCACTCTTACCACTTTGACCAGATACAGCTGGAGATCCCTAGGGAATGACTGTGCATAAGGAAAAATGTCGCCTCCCCTTCAGAGTCTATAATTTTGGATAGTGACTTGCATGAGAGAAAGAGAACATCTCAGTCCTCCCTGGAAGATGTCAATTGTGAAATCAATTAATTGTTTAGTCTATTTATTATTATTTATTTCCATTTGTTTACTGGGAAAGTCTAACTGTGTTAACTGATACCCCTTTTCTGTGGAAGCCTGGGGAGAAAAGCTTCAACAGTCTTTCAAAAAGTAATAGTTAAGTTAATAGTACTACATACATTTACATATGGCTACTTTAACAAAATAGTTTGTGAGAATGCAACGGGCGCTATGTTTACGACACCAAGGCTAATACAAATTGAGTTGTAACAAAGAAAAAAAAATAACAGAAAATAACACTTAATAGCTGAGATGAACTAGATAACCTGACAACATATTTACTGAATTTTTAACAAATCTAGCCAAAAGAAGATTAAATGAAATAGAGGAAAGGCTGATCACTAGCACAAAAAAATCATAAAATCGGATGTACTATAGTATTTTACACTTAAGACCATTAACGCCTATAAGTAATTAAGTAGTAGAGATTAGGAAATGTTCAAAAGAGCTAGATAAGAGTTTGAGGGAGTATGGGAAATAATGGAAAATGAATAGAATTGATAGGGAGTAATGCTTGTGTTATTGGTGAAGAAATGTCTAAGTTAGAGCCGGAGTAGGTTTTGGACAGGTAGCTTACTGTTAGATGGGACTTCACCTGTGGGAGGTGAGCAATAGCATATCCAGTTGGAAAAGAAGTATGTTTTTAGTTGAGACTTGATGAAATAGACAGGATTTTGGCCATAAGAACCACCCCCTCAAGATGAGGAGCTGCACTTAAAAGCATACTGCTCTGCATCCCCCACCTCTTGGGTGGTTCTTCTCACAGACCATTCTATTGATATGATTATCAGGAAGACATGGCAGGAACCTGACATGAATGAAGCTAGTTCCAGAAAACTGGATAAAATCTTGGATCCACCCAAGGATAAGAAGTTTTGCTCAAAGTTCTTCTGGTGGATTTGATAACTGCTTCAGTAGCCACTAAAAAGAAACACACAGGTGAGTCCTCACCTTTCATCCCGCAAATGAGGAATTCAAGGTGATTAACAGAATGGGAAAATGCACTTATACCTTCAGCACCTGTGAGGGTTTTAAACTATCTATCGCACATAAATCACCTTCAAAGGGACGTAAGCAAAACAAGCTATGGATACTTTGGCTCAGCCTATCACACAGGAGGGTTGTAATTAACTACAGATCACCCTGTATACAACACAGTGCAGTCGATGGAGCAGTCAGGGCAGCTGGTACTGGCATAACCCTCAGATGTCATGCCTGGCTTCACATGTACAACTTTGCAGACAACTTCAAGGTGTCCTTCACCAATGCTGCCCTTCAATGGATCCATATTCTTTGGTCTTAATCTTAGGATGAAACTCATGAGCTGCAAACAAGAGAAGAAGATGCTGTCTGCTGTAGAAGTAAGATCAGAGTACCCTCAGAGATCATACAATAGGAATCCTAAATCCCTTTGGTTTAAACAAATCCCAACATAAACCCTTTGATTGCACCTCAGATATGGGCTGTTTGTGGCAAAGGAGTTCCCATAATGGACAATGACCCCATGGTCAGTGGGGACCACAGAATCAAAGGTACAGGGAACCTTTTACTAAAATTCAGGATCAGCAACATTGAAGTCTTTCCTGACTGTCCATTTCTGGGAGCAGTCAAGGGTGTTTATATCTCCTTGGATTTGTCAAGGGTATGTCATGCTTACTTAAACTGGTGCATTTTTTGAAAAGGTCTCCAAAGCAATGGATGAAGACATAATGGTACACACCACATAATACCTCAATCCTACCAAAGCTTTTGACACAATTCCCCAGTCAAGCATAGCAGAAAAGCTAAATAAACTGGGAATAAACACCTATGACACTCTCTGGATTGCCAACCAGTTCACAGATAGGAAATAGGAAATCAAAATGGGAAAGTTTCCCCACACAAAGAGACCAGTCACAATCAGAGATCCCCAGGGTTCTGTGCTGGGACCCCTCTTGTTTGGCCTCTACTTTTCTGAAGTAAAAGCCAATATCAAAGGGCTCTGACTGACTAGGTTTGTAGATGACTGCAACCTGAGAGCAGTCATTTACTCAACTAATGACTTCCAGGAAAGTTTGTCTCAAATAACTGGTACCAAAATCATGGACTGAAACTAAATGCAAAAAAATGCATTAATGTATCCTTTGGGAAGTCATCTTCCCCAGGGAACTACCACATTGACAATATGTCCTTAAGAGTTTACCCCTTTGTTCTGGATTTGGGAACTTATGTGGATAGTTACCAACTTTTTCATCAACATGTGTCATTTGTTGTAAGAATGGTTGATAGGTTTATAGGTTGGTACTAGGCTATCGACCCTAGGGCCTATACAAGCCTAGCCAAACAATTCCCCGGATATTTCTTCCCACAATATTTACTTCCCTGGACCTCTGTCTAGCAGGGTGACTGATGTGATCCCTGGGGTGAATTTCCTATCTCCCATCCAATCGTCAAGGAGGCACTCTGCTTGACATGTATGGGCAGTCTATTCCAGAGTATGGGGAGTCTCTGGGTCAGGAACCTATCCTTCCAGCATGTTTTGTTCATTGTGATGACAAGGTTTAGATCCCTGGAGTGTGTGGCTCTAAGGGATTGGGATTTCTTTCAGTGGAGCATGCCCAACAGCTCAGGGTTTGACATGGCCTTATATGTTAAGCAGAGATCACCTCTGAGTAGATGATATGCCACAGAGTATAGATGGAGTTTTTAGACGGTCATCATAGGGCATCCGCTTTAGGCCTGTGATTCTTTTAGTGAGGTATTTCTGCGGCCTTTCCGGCTGTTGCAGATGTCTTGTGAGGTACATACCAAACAGGGCATTGCACTCTATAATGGGTCTAATGAGGGATGAATACAGTGGGACAATGACCTCCTTTTTTCTGGATGAAAAGCCCTTAGTGATGAGGTGTGCCACATAGAAGGAATTCCTGACTGTTGTGGCGATGTGGTTATCGAAGGTGAGACCACTGTCCACCTGTGTCCCTAAGTATATATCACACTTTTGGTGTTTAGTGTACTGCCACCTATGTGGTAATTCATGGGTACATGGGTTTTCCCAAAGGTGATAACTATACATTTTTTGGCATTAAGCTTGAGCCCATGGCTCTGACACTAAGCATCTGTTTCTGTAAGGCCCTTTTGTAGAATATCGACATCATTTGGGGATAGAATAATGGCTCCCAGTTTGCAGTCATCTGTGAACTTTGTTAGCCAGAGTCCCTTAGTGTTGGCCTGTACTTCAGAGAAGTAGATGCCAAACAAGAGCGGTCCCAGGACTGAACCCTGAGGTACTCTGCGTGTCATTTGTCTGGAGCTGGATTTGGAGTCGGCTACTTTTACAGTCTGGGTATTGTCAGTAAGCCAGTTGGCAACCCATCGAGTGACGTAGGGATTTATGCCCAGCTTAGTAAGTTTATCTATGATTCCAGAGTGGGGGATGGTGTCGAAGGCCTTGGCAAGGTCCAGATAGGCTGTGTGGACCACCTTACCCTCGTCCACAGCTCTGGAGACTGATTCAAAGAAGTCAATCAGGTTCAGGAGACAAGATCGGCCCTTCACAAAGCCAAACTGGGTGGGGTCCAGTGTTTGAAGGTTGCCAAATGTCTTTGTTTATAAGTTCCATGTTAATGTGTTCCATGCCCTCGCAGATCAGGCTCATCAGACTGATGGGATGGTAGTTCCCGGGATCCAAGGTGGATCCCCCCTTGTGGAGTGGAATAACTGTAACTGTGCACCACTCAGTGGGCATGAAGCCTGAGGTGAGGCTATGACTAAACATGACACTTAGGTGAGGTTCCATTTCATTTTGTAGGTCATGTAGTACACAGCCCAGGATGTCATCTGGTCACATAGATGCTGTATTCTTAGCTTTGGAGAGTGCGGTTTCTACCTGTGTGGCCATGATTACCGGAATTTGGCAATCTTTTGGTATTGAGATGGGCCCTTTAGGGGGTGAGAGGGGGTGAAGTTGGCACTAAATCGATCTGCCAGGATATTGGCAATATCCTTGGGATCAGTATATTTAATGCCATTCTGTTGTAGCTCAGAGCAGATCTGAGCATTGCCATTTAGATTCTTGACATAACTATAGAATGCCTTGTGGTTGTCTTTGGAATCTTTGGCAATTTTATTTTCATAACTAGCTTTGGAGGATTTTATGAGGGATCTCAGCTTCTTACTGAGGCTGGTAAGGGAGTTTTTTGCATCCTGGGATTTTCCTCTTTTCTGCAAGAGATTCTTCCTTCTGTTGTATAGTTTATTTATGGCAGGGCACTAGCAGATTGGCTTCTTTTTTTTTGGAGGAGAGCGTCTTGGTTCTATTTGGGATGGCACGATTCATGCACAAGTGGATGTGCTCATACAATGCCTTAGTGTAGGATTCAGCAGTTGAACTTTCTGCTCCTGTCTGCATGGGTGCCATGAAGTTTGTCACTTCTGACTTAAGTACCATGAAGTTGGCTTTGAAGAAGTTTTTTACAGAGGTTTCCTCACTGCGTGGTGAGGGTGGGATGTGGATGTCAAGGGTGATTTGCTTATGGTCAGCCCTGACCAATGAAGGGGTGACGACTGGTGTGGAGCATCTATCCCCCATGTTGGTAATGACCAGGTCTAGGATACTGGAGCCCCTGGTGGGACAATGGATTAGTTGATCCAGGGCATTGGAATTTATGAATTTCAAGAACTGTTGGGAAAATGTGTTGGTACCTGAGTAGTTTTCCCAGTTAATGGCAGGGTAGTTGAAATCACCCAGTATTATGGTGTTTGGTTGTATCTTAATATTTCCAGTATATTTAGAAAGGTATAGTGAGAATCTTAGGGCATGGTGGAGGATCTGTAGCAAGCTACAGTTTGGATTGCAGTCTTACCTAGTGTTAATTGCACCTGGAGAATTTCAGATGGATTGTGTTGGGCAACTAGCCTGGAGGTGTGAATATCCTTGGTGAATATAGACACTCCTCCATCTTTAGTGTTTTGGTCTTGGTTTGGTGGCCGAAAAGTGTGGTAAGAGTTGTAGCCTGCTATTGCAGGGGTGCTCTCTGGAATATTGAACCAGGTCTCAGTTACTGCGCAGATATCGATGTTCTCCATTTTTAGGAGTGCCTCGAGAGAGTGTATTTTCAGATTTAGACTTCTAACATTGAGTAGCATTACCTTCAGATTTTGCATGCTTATATCTGTCACATTGCTGGTTTTGTCCTTTGTATCTTGCCTAAAAAAGGCAATATAGGGGTGCCAAGAGCTTTAGCCAGTAACCTGAATTCCACAGACACATACTGGATCCCCTTTGAATAACATGAGAAGCTTAACCAATTGTTGAAGTCAATCATTTTGTCCTTATACTGTGGTATAATTCTGGGTGAAGGCAGGATGCTACTCAGGGCTAGGGTCATACCTGCCTAGGCCACATAATTCGAGACCTCTTCCATGTCTCTTTTCATGTAGTCCAGGGAGGTACGTCTCAAGTCATTCACTCCAACATGGACAATGACAGAGCTGCATTTGTACTTGTTGTGGAGTGAGTTGAGTGCATGCATTATGTGTCAAATCCTGGCACCCGATAGGCAGCTGACTGTAATTTTCTCCTTGCTCAGCCTGGTGAGTAGGACATCAGTGTGCCTGACTATAGATTTTCCCATGACTAAAGTGTTGGGTATGTTGTCTTACCTTCGGGGCTGTTGTTGGATGGCACACTGGTGTTGTGAGCTATGTGTCACTTTGGTTGTGACTGGTGTTTGTTTGCGTTTCAGCTTTGGAGGTCCTTGTTGCATGGGCAGGTTAATGTTAAGGGCCTCTGCATATGTGGGTTTAGTGTTGCTATGTGTTGGTGTTGATGGTGTGGGTTTTGAAGGGCTATGTGTTGCTGGAGGTGTAGTGCAGGTGTTAACCTTCTCCTCTTGACTGTCTAGCACAATCATGGATGGAGAGAGCTTTGCTTCCAGTTTGGCTATGTAAGTGCATCTCTCACAGGTTGTAGTGTTGGGTGGTAGGAGGAGAGGGTTGTCTGTGTACATGAGGCAGTTGTTGCATTGCCCCAGTATGCCCAGATTTACCAGGTGGACAGGAGAAATCACCTGAAGCTGACCCTTGGACCTGCCTGTTTAGGTGCTTTTTTTGTAAAGTACAAGAGCTGTTTTCCCTTACCTTTGCAAGGTACTTTGCAATTATAGGCTATTTACTGCCTACGATTAATTTCTCCTTATTAACAAGGAGAGATGAGTGCTTGTATCAGTTTAAGGTTTCCTAGTGTTTTCCAGCAGGTTCTAGAGCAAGTGCTAGTCACAGGGTTTCAGATTTTAGTGCTACTACTGAGAAACCAGCTAGTGCTAAGGGAAAAATTGAAAAGCAGACTTTCTGGCTCCTGGAATAGTTTAACCAGAGCCCCAATGTGCTGCACGATGCAAAAAATGAGCAAACACACGCTTTTAAGCCAGAAAGTTGAAATAGATAGAAATCAACCCAGAATAGCTAATAAAATTACAATTTCAGAGCTGGAAACCACTCCGCTAGTGTTAGATAGGCAGTATAATGCTCACCACTCCCACTGGTAAGCAGTAAGACTTCCCTCTACCACAGCAAGGTCTGGATAGCTCTGAACACAGAAAATAAAGTACTGAAACCAGGAAAGCTTGAGATCTAGACTCTACTAGCTAGGAAAGGTGAGAAATGAGCAAACAAGACAGTATATTCTTTTTTGTTAAAACAAGCTAAACAGTGCAATAATACAGTAAATAAAGACAGAAAAGGCTAACACACTTGAGTGTATAGCCCTAAACAGTAAATGCAATTAAAACTCTACAAAATTAGCAATTTAAAACTTTTTGAATGAAGCAATGCTTTTATTGCACAGCTTATAAGCAATGGGATTGTGTCTAGATGTAGGGATGCCATTGTCCCCCTTTACTCAGCCCTCATTAGGCCAATCATTGAACATAATGCCCTGAATGGCATGTACTTGTCCAGACACATGCAACAACTGGAACACCCAAAGAGATATCACACTAAAAGGATACAAGGCCTAAACAACATGTCCTACATGGAACAACTCAAAGCCCTGTCACTATATTTGGTATCCTGCAGATGGATCTAATTCATAACATTGAAATTTCATAACGTTGAATTTCATAACATTGAGACCTTAACATCAAAAATTCAAAACACTGAAAACCCAAAACATTTAAAACTCATAACATTGATAGTGTGCTTCATAACATTGAAAACTGCATTGCACAAATAAATAATATTACCTCCACCTACAACAAAATCTAACTAGAAATGCACTTTCCACTACGTTTCTGCAGGGGGTCAAGCCCCCCTGCACCCTCACCTCCCCCCCATAAATGAAATATACCAACTCCAAGACTGCACTGCAGTGGAAAAAAGTTAATTTCCTAACCTCAGATACAGTGAAGTTAGGAAAGTAACCTTTTTCCAGTGTAGTGCAATCTTGGAGTTGGTATATTTAATGTATGCAGGGTGTGGGGGACAGAGCCCCCCCACATGGGGGTGCAGGGGGGGCTTTCCCCCTGCAGAAACATAGTAGAAATTGTGTTTGTTAGTTAGGTGTTGTTATAGGTGGAAGGGATGTTATTTACATATGTATTGTAGTTTTCAATGTTGTGAAGTACGCTTTCAATGTTTTGAGTTTTCAATGTTTTGGGTTTTCAATGTTTTGGAATTTAGATGTTTTGGTCTCAACATTATAAAAATCAACTTTATGAAATTTCAATGTTATGAAGTAGACTCCTACAGACTGCTAAAAGCTGACCTGTGCCTGACATACAGGTCATCCTCCAACCCAATACATATGCATTTACTGCACAACAGCAAGTCCAGTGGCATCAAAAATACTCTGCCGAGATCTAAAACTGTTCTGCAACATAAACAGAGTGGTTTGGAGGGGCAGGTATATCTTATAGAACTAACTTTCCATGCACATTAAACAAGTTAATCTCTGTCCATATTCAAGTTCAACTAGGACTATGGATGGGAAACAGAAAACTTACGCCAGGACTGCCCCCTGTATTACTAATGGACAGATACAGATCCTAAATGCTTTATCCCATGCAGGAGTCCCCTCAAAGTATCTATGGTATGATCCCAGTTAATCTCATTTGGAGTAATATATAATTATCATCCATGGGATGGGTAAGGCCAGTATCTAACCAAATGGTATTGGTTAATTTGAGTACAGAAAGGAAAATTGGCTTGGCTTAAAATGGTCCACAAGGGCAGCTAGCCTAGACTTATTTATGAACCTATCTTTTGGAAGCCAGGAATATTAGCCTATGCATCCTGTTAGAGAGTACCTGCAAATCATGCAGGTTTGTGTTCATAAAAAGGGAATTACTAAAATTTGGAGGAATATTCAAGCTGGACATTAGTATACCTTTGAGGAAACAGGAACTAACTTCTGGAGTAACGAATCTGTAGTGATTCTAGGTGCAGGAGACTATCTTGTTACTTTAGCTTTAATCTACATTATATTATATACTAAGAAAGCAGGCCAACCAAATCATATCAAACTGGTTAGGTCCCAGCATAAAGGAACTTATCTGAGTCTAATAGGACTATAAAATGACATGACTTTGGACTTACTACAGATGCGGACTTAGATGTTTATCTTACACCCCATTTAAGAATTTATGTATGACACAGATCACTTTGAATAGTGTGATGTGAATGCAAGTGTCTGTGTATGACAGATTAGTGAAGGTCTATGGTTAAGGTCTTAACAAAAATTAAAAACAGCATGGTATCTTAGAACCGTTTGTTGATATTTGTGCTTAGCCAGGATTCTAGGATTGTTACTGATATGAGTGGTTGTTTCCCTCAACTCTGACATAATGTTCCCCTATTAATTTTTCTTACAAAAATTTTATATCATTCCTATCCACAAGGAAGGACACTCTACCAACCTCTCAAACTACCACCCATAGCCATACTATCCCCTCCTCTCCAAGCTACTAAAAATGCATTCATAAGCAGCTCTTGGACTAAATATTGCAGGCAGTGTTGTGCTAGTTACTTATAAAAGTAATAAGTTACTATTACTAGTTACTTTTAAGTGAAAGTAATATGTTACTATTACTTATTACTTTTCTAAAAAAGTAATATATTACTATTACTAGTTACTAACTAAAGTAACTGGTTACTGTTGAGTTACTTTTATGTAAGTATAGTTTATCAATTCTCACATTCAGATTTACTCACATAGTACTTGCGTGTGAGGAATACATGCTTACTGCACATGAATATGAGTGTATTAAAGTTGTGTACACAGTGTTACAATAATGATGAATAGCATTTTACAGTTTACAAAGTCCCACAGGCTAGTCTTTATAGTCAGAGAGTCACAATGTAATACTTAAACCAAAGTACGCACAGCCAGCAAAACAAGACCCATAACAAGTTACAACTCATCAAATTTTCAAAAATGTACGTTAGGCTAATCTGCTAAAACAAATGCTGAGGATGCAAAAATGCTTACAGAAAATGTCATATAAGTCTAACAAGACTGTTAACACAACAACATCAACCAAAATATCACTTTATATAACTATTCACAATGACTACACATTTCTGTTGGCTCGAAGGAGCAACTTTTCAAAGTGTTCATCAGTGAGTCTATTTCTTCTTGCAGTCAGCACTTGTCCACCAAGACTGAACAGGCATTCAACAGATGCACTAGATGGCAGAGCTGTATTAGTGTTCAGAAATATCTTCTTGACTACAGGGTAATTGTTGAGAGAAGATAGTTCTCTGGAAGGGTCAGCCAGATACATGTCCATCTGAGAAGATATGCTGACATTGGCTGGCATTGACTCTTTGAAGCTGAAGAAGCTGTCTTCAGCAGTTAATGCAGAAGCTTCAGATGACCCATGTGGAGGTTCATACAGTTTCTGCATGCCAAATAAGTGTCAAATACACACCAAGTACTTGTAATTATATTCAGCTGTAAAACAGACTCTGAAATAACTGTACTCTTTGAAAAGACTGTACTGTAATACTGCACACACTGCCAACACTTTGCACACTTTAGATACTTTGAATAGCTTTAGTTAATGCAAAATCGTAGTACATTGTGAAAAAAATACAGTTGTTTTCTCTTTTTTGAACATTTTATATGATTCTGATATCGTTTCATATGTTTTCATAATTATTTCAAGTACTTTTTACAGCATGTCACAATTTTGAACATTTTGTTTATTCAGTAATTTGTTTGGAATGCTTTGCTTTATATTCATTGAGGGAAAAGTCATTTAAATGAGTTTAAGAATCTGGAAATATTTTCTGATCTGTTTAAAAGTCGTTTGCAGTCATTTGAGCCAATCTTGTATAGTCCTCCTTTTCTGACTGTGCGCCTCATGGTTTTAAGAAGTTTTGACTTCGGATCCCATTCTGAGAACGTCACTTGTCTTCTTCTTCTGGCTTTTTCCTGGTCAGGGGTTGCCACAGTGGATCACCTGTCCGCTCAAAATTGGCAGTAGAGTTTTACAGTGTTGAGTTGCCAGCTCGGTGCCCAACCTTCCACAGAAGGCACACACACGCACTCACACCTAGGGCCAACTTAGAGTGTTCAATCCACCTGCAGCATGTCTTTGGGATGTGGGAAGAAACTAGAGCACCCAGAGGAAACCCACACAACCACAGGGAGGACATGCAGACTCTGCACAGGAGGCATCCCAGCTGAGGATCGAACCGGAGAACCTCTTGCTGTGAGACGACAATGCTAACCACTGCACCACCGCAGCTGCCCAACATGTCACTTGTCTTGTATATTCAAATAAGATGATGAGGCTTGGGTGTTCATTTAAGATATTTATTACACACAAACACATCAGGATGGGTGACTGGAACATAAAAATTAAGCAAACTAGCTAACTGACTGCTATGCACATACATGCTTTCACTCCAGCTGCTTATATGAAAGGATTAGAAGACTAGTCTTTATAGTTGGAGAGTCACATATAATAATTAAACCAAACCAGCCAACAGCACAAGATCTATAAAAACCTATCACATTTTGTCTGTTTTCAACAACTAAAAATCAAAACCTGAAAAGAATTTTAAATAGAACATAACAAAATATTGTCAGGACAAAAGTTGGTTGATCATAGATCCACTTGAAGTGTCCTGCTTGGTGCAGTGGGTTGGGGCATCGGGTGCTCAACTGATAAGTGATGAGTTTGATTCCGACTGATGGTGCTATGAAGAACCAATGCCATTTATTATACTGCAAGGTAAGGATATGACCTCTGGCAGGCTAGAATTGTCCATTGTTAGGGGATGTTTTAGTGGGTGAGAGTCCCACAGTACCAGGGCAGGGCTGGAGTATTGTCATCATTAACTTTCACCTCCTTGCAGTGCAAAAAAAAAATTAAGTAAATTTTGCTGCATACTAATTCTAATGATCTATTATGAATGCTACGTGCTATGAGTTCTGCCATTATATTGTGATTTTTTTATCCAAAATGACACTTCAAAGTGTCTATTTCCTCCTAACATCTGATTACTATTCATACTTGTATAGGGACCCCCGGAAGTTTTACATCCCTCTTTAGGAGGCTATATCACCCACGTTGAGAACCACTAGTTTAAGCAAAAGTACTCAAAAGTAACTCACATTTAAGTTACTAGTTACTAAAAAAAGTAATATATTACTATTACTAGTTATTGTTTTGAAAAAGTAATTAGTTATATTATTAGTTACTAGAAATTGTAATATATTACAGTAATATATTACTTACTGTAATAGATTACTCCCATCACTGATTGCAGGACAACCTTCTTACACCCACCCAACATGGTTTCCACCCTAGCCATAGCACTACAACTGCACTACTTTCTTTCACCAAAACTACCACACATACCAGAGACGATAATAAACTATTCTCCTGTCTATTCCTTGATCTCTCCAAAGCCTTTGACACTGTCTCCCACCCTAAGCTCCTTAATAAACTGATTGACCTCAACATCTCTAACCCTTCCCTCTCATGGTTCTCCAGCTACCTCACAAACAGGCAGCTGTCTGTCAAATGGCTCTTGTCTAACTCCTC
>NC_056743.1:622622418-622634918 GCF_019279795.1 Protopterus annectens | reverse complement strand
CAGACAGATGGATAGATAGATAGATAGACAGACCACTGTCTGAACCTAAAGTAGCTTGACTGGCTTGAACTTGAAAACTTACTGATACTTTCCCAACTTTCCATTGTTCATAGGACATTCTACCAACCCAACAACACACCAATACTCTCCAACCTTATTACCCCCTATGCTAACCTCAATTCCTTACGCTCTTCCACTAAACTACTGGCTAGAACTACTAAGTCAAATAACTCAGCAGGCGATCCTTGTTTTCTAATACAGCTGGAAAATATTGGAACATGTTGCCATCAGATCTAACAGTACTTCCCTCCTTCCCACTCTTTAAGCAAAGGCTGAAGCAACATCTTAAAACACACTGGTTATGCCCTTGCTGCTACCCTGACTAATTGTCTGCATTTCTCTCTTCTCATTTTGTCTATCCTCTCTCCCCCATCTTCTTTTTTGTTTTAACACATGTTTATCGTGTTACACTGCTGCAGTCATTACCCTTGGGTTATCCTGCCGTCAGGCGGTTCCTCAGTCAGCCTGAGTTTCAAAGTCTTGGTCTGGCGTCAGTTGCTGTCACCTCCTCCCTGACGTCAGTGCGACAGGGGTATATAAGATGCAGCCGACGCCATTTTTCCCTTTTGTCTTGCCGCGCGGTGCCCGAAGCAAAAGCAGTTCGCAACTGCCATTCGGCAGTCTACTGAGATTTTCATTCCGAATCCAGAACCAAAGTCTTCTACAAAGCTAAGTACCCCATCGGGGAAACTTTTACTTGCCTCAGACCAATGTCAGTAAAGGTTAATAACTGTATTTCTTGTGGGAAGCAAATACCTCGTAAGGATTTCCATTCCTATTGTATCCCATGCCTAGGCCCTGACCACAACGTCACTGGTTGTCGATTTTGTGCTAGGTTTAACAAGCGCACCATTAAATGTTGGTTTGATTTTGCCCGACATTATTTTGGTAGAAAATTCAATTATACCATGCCGTTGGAACTTCCGACGACCGGAATACACAAAAAGCGCAAAGACAAGGATAGGCATCCGAGGCCCAAAACTGACGACGAAGCCTCTTCTAGGCCAGTCACCAGTTGTCCGGTTTTCAGCGAAGCACCTTCGCAGCCCCTGATGACTGCTTCTGTAGAACCATAAGCCGCCTCTGACTCCCACATGGAGATGGCTGGGCCTTCGGACGCACAAGTTCTTCAGCCTACCGAGACTAACCTTTCAGAGGGATCCAGAGTAGCTGAGCAACCCACAGCTATAAAGGGTGTCTTCAGACCTACTCAGTTAAGCATTAAACCCTTAGCTAAGTCTAAGCCTCCTTTAAAGTCAAAGAAACAAATACAGCATTCTCCAGGACAGGCCTCCATGCCTAAGAAACAAATGCTCAAAATGGCCAAAGACCTAACCACTCTGATCAGGGGGTCCCATCCCCCTCCTGATAAAAGGCTTAGACAGGATGCAGACTATGACTCATCCGACCAGGTGTCCATCTCTTCTGATTCATCCTCAGACCTAGGATACTCTTTACCCCCTTATGAGAATTCTGATGTTGAGGAATCAATTCCATCAGCCTCACCACCTGAGGACTACTCCTTTGGGGAAACCCTACATACCATGAGGGAGCATTTCCACTGGGAAGGCCAGGATTACTCATAATCCAAGAAAAGGCTCAGAGACTTCCTTTTATTACCTCAGCACAGACCCCTTGCTATTCCGCCAGTGTTAGATATTGTGGATGAAGTGTATACTGAATCCAGCTTAAATCCTGATTCCTTACCTCCAGCCCCTGTTAAACCTGACATATACTACAGAGTCCCTGACTCACATAAATTTCTGTATAAAAGCCCTGTAGCTGACCCTGAAACTATTTCTCAGGGACCCAAAGGAGTTAAGGCCTCATCAGCCAAGAATCCAGTTTCCTCTGACAGAGATTCCAGAGCATTAGACAGATGGGGAAAGAAAGTATGTACGTCTGCAACTTTAGCAATGAGAGCCTTAAATTGCCAGTTTCACATGCTAAAATATCAGCAATTTTTACTGTCTCAGTTAAAACAAAAAATGCTTCCAGAATCAGATCCTCCTAATTTTAAAGAAATGCAGGATTTATTGCATGCAGCTGAACAAGTGGGAAAGCATACTTTGCAATGTGGTTTTGATTCTCTAGAGGCCTCCTGCAGAGCAGCAGTTACAGGCTCTGTCATTAGAAGACATGCTTGGTTAAAAGAACATATGTTACCAGATCACGTTAAAGCAAAATTATTGGATGCACCTTTGCAGCAGGATGTGTTATTTGGAGTTAAGGCAGAAAAGGTATTAAAGAAAATGGAGGATAAGGCAAAATCTATGCAAATGGTGAAGGATTTCTTACAGGTTCAGCTTCCTAGATTTAGCAGAAACTGGCCAACTAAGAACTGGTTCTTTCCAATTACAGACAGACCTCAAAGGGGAAGATACAGACGTCCAAGAGGTAGAGGTCAAACACAAGGTCCTTACAGGCCTCGACAATGGGTTGCATTAGGCCAGAAAGAAGGGAAAGACAGACCCCAACCATATAAAAAGCAGCTCCAATGACATCCCACTACAGCTGCCAAACAAATCCTTCTTGGCAGCCCCCTTGGGAGGAAAACTGGCACTCTTCTACCACAATTGGCAAATGATCACCAAAGACAAATGGGTTCTCAACATTGTATTTCAAGGTTACAGGTTCCACTTTCACACTCTGCCAAGGTTAAAAGGAATGCCAAATCTGCCATCAAATCAATGGGCAGAGGCTCAAAAACAAATTACAGCACTCATGGATATGAGAGCAATTCAAAAGGTACCATCACAGGAGCAAGGACAAGGATTTTACTCAAGACTCTTTCTGGTACCCAGAAAGGACAAAGCCTGGAGGCCCATTCTGGATCTTTCATCTCTAAACACTTACCTGGATGTTCTGAAATTCAAAATGTTGACATTACAACAGCTTCTTCCCATACTGGGCAAGAAAGCTTGGCTTGTGACTTTGGACCTCAAAGAGGCATACCTGCATGTCCCTATCAGACAAAACTGCAGAAGATACCTCAGATTCATAGCTGGTTCAATGCACTACCAATTCTCTGCACTGCCCTTTGGTTTGTCTACTGCGCCCAGGGTCTTCACAAAGAGCCTGGCACCAGTAATTGCATTTTGCAGACAGAAAGGAATTCAAATTTATCCATACCTGGACGACTGCCTGATTCAAGCAGAGAGCAAGAACATTCTTCTAAAGCATCTGGCATTTGTAAAAAAGTTATTAAGTTGCCTGGGGTACACAGTAAATGAAAAGAAATAAAAACTAGTGCCCTCACAAGAGATTATATTCCTGGGTGCCAGCTTGAACACAACGGCCCAGATGGCTTATCTCACACCAGACAAACAAGGGCAACTGACTCAATACTTTCAATTGATGGAAACAAAGACCCAACTCCCTGCAAGAAAAATTCTGCAGACCTTGGGTTACATGGCATCCTGCATACTAATAATTCCATATGCCAGACTGCATATGAGGAAACTACAATGGTACCCAAAGAATGTATGGTCTCAACACTGTCAGTTATACCACTAATCCCTTGCCTTCAACAGGAATTTCAATGGTGGGCTCAAGCTTGTCACCTCAACAAGGGACAGCCTTTTACACAACCCACAGCCAGGCAAACACTGACAACAGATGCATCGGATTACGCCTGGGGAGCACACATGGCAGGCCAATATATTCAGGGCACGTGGCCCGCAGAACAAAGGCATCTTCACTTCAATCAAAAAGAGATGCTAGTTGTGCAAAATGCACTTATAGCTTTCAATGACCTGCTTCTTCATAGTGTTTGATTGAGTGAAGTCAGTATATGGCAGTTTACAAGGGAGTATTCAAAGTAGTGGAGTAAAAGTCATGTGAATGGAGTGTAAGGAGGCTAGGTAGGGTTGTGGCAGGGAGTTTTTAGTTCCTTTTTAAAATGAGAGGAGTGGGTAATGGAATGTATTTCAAGTGGAAGTTTGTTCCAGGCATGGGCTACAGAGTATTTATATAGAATTTTGCCTACAGATTTTTTTGGTTGGTAAATGTCCAGTGGCTGCTGGTTTGAAGTACGAAGGGTCGGAGATGGAGTATAGGTAGAGATTAAGGAAGCAAGAGATGGACAGAATGAGGGTTTGTAGAGAATAGAGTGTAGCATATGAAATTGAGATAGCAGCAGTTGTTGGGGGAGTTCAAGCCATTGGATTCATAGGTTCATAGGTTCATAGGTTGGTACTAGGCTATCAGCCCTAGGGCCTATACAAGCCTAGCCATAACAATTCCCTGGCTATTTCTTCCCACATTATTTACTTTCCTGGACCCCTGTCTATCAGGGCGACTGACGTGATCCCTGGGGTGAATTTCCTTTCTTCCATCCAATCATCAAGGTTCCTCTTGAAGAGGTCCAAAGAGGCACTCTGCTTGACATGTATGGACAATCTATTCCAGAGTCTGGGGAGTCTCTGGGTCAGGAACCTATCCCTCCAGCATGTTTTGTTTATTGTGATGACAAGGTTTAGATCCCTGGAGCGTGTAGCTCTGAGGGATTGGGATTTCTTTAAGTGTAGCATGTCCAACAGCTCTGGGTTTGACATGGCCTTGTATGTTAAGCAGAGATCGCCTCTGAGTAGACGATATCGACAGAGTATAGCTGGAGTTTTTAAGACGGTCAGCGTAGGGCATCTGCTTTAGGCCTGTGATTCTTTTAGTGAGGTATTTCTGAGGCCTTTCCAGTTGTTGCAGATGTCTTGAGAGGTACATACCAAATGGGGCATTGTATTCTATAATGGGTCTAATGAGGGATGAGTACAGTGGGACAATGACCTCCTTTTTCTGGATGAAAAGCCCTTCGTGATGAGGTGTGCCACATAGAAGGATTTCCTGACTGTTGTGGCGATGTGGTTATCGAAGGTGAGACCACTGTCCACCTGTGTCCCTAAGTCTCTTATCACACTTTCTGTGTTTAGTGTACTGCCACCTATATGGTAATTCATGGATACATGTTTTTTCCCAAAGGGATAACAATACATTTCTTGGCATTGAGCTTGAGCCCATGGCTCTGGCACCAAGCATCTGTTTCTGTAAGGCCCTTTTGTAGAGTATCCACATCATTTGGGATTCAATAATGGCTCCCAGTTTGCAGTCATCTGCAAACTTTGTTAGCCAGAGTCCCTTAGTGTTGACCTGTACTTCAGAGAAGTAGATGCCAAACAAGAGCGCCCCAGGACTGAACCCTGAGGTACTCCACTTTTCACTTGTCTGGAGCTGGATTTGGAGTCGGCTACTTTTACAGTGTGGGTTCTATCAGTAAGCCATTTAGCAACCCATTGGGTGACATAGGGATTAATGCCCAACTTAGTAAGTTTATCTATGATTCCAGAGTGGGGGATGGTGTCAAAGGCCTTGGCAAGGTCTAGATAGGCTGTGTGGACGACCTTACCCTTGTCCATGGCTCTGGAGACTGATTCAAAGAAGTCAGTCAGGTTCAGGAGACAAGATCGGCCCTTCACAAACCCAAACTGGGTGGGGTCCAGTGTTTGAAGGTTGCCAATGTCTTTGTTTATAAGTTCCACGATAATACGCTCCATGGCCTTGCAGATAAGGCTTGTCAGACTGATGGGACGGTAGTTTCCGGGATCCAAGGTGGATCCCCCCTTGTGGATTGGGATAACTGTAGCTCTGCGCCACTCAGGCACAAAACCTGAGGTGAGGCTATGATTAAACATGACACTTAGGTGAGGTGCCAGTTCATATTGTAGTTCATGTAGTACACAGCTCGGGATGTCATCTGGTCCCATGGATGCTGTATTCTTGGCTTTAGAGAGTGCGTTTTGTACCTGTGTGGCCGTTATTACTGGAATTTGGCAATCTCCCAGTATTGAGATGGGCCATTTAGGGGGTGAGAGGGGGGTGAAGTTGGCACTGAATCGATCTGCCAGGATATTGGCAATATCCTTGTGATCAGTATATTTAATGCCATTCTGTTTTAGCTCAGAGCAGATCTGAGCATTGCCATTTAGATTCTTGACATAGTTATAGAATGCTTTGTGGTTGTCTTTGGAATCTTTGGCAATTTTATTTTCGTAACTAGCTTTGGAGGATTTTATGAGGCATCTCAGTTTCTTACTGAGGCTAGTAAGGGAGTTTTTGCATCCTGGGATTTTCCTCTTTTCTGCAAAAGTTTCTTCCTTTTGTTGTAAAGTTTGTTTATGGCAGGGGACCACCAGATTGGCTTCCTTTTTTTGGATGAGAGCATTTTGGTTCTATTTGGGATGGCACGATTCATGCATGAGTGGATGTGCTCGTACAGTGCCTTAGTGTAGGATTCAGCAGTTGAACTTTCAGTTCCCATCTGCATGGGTGTCATGAAGTTTGTCACTTCTGACTTGAGTAGCATGAAGTTGGCTTTGGAGAAGTTTTTTATGGTGGTTTCTTTACTGGGGGGGTGGGGGGGATGTGGATGTGAAGGGTGATTAGGTTATGGTCAGACCTGACTAACGACGGGGTGACCATAGGTATGGAGCATTGATTTCCCATGTTGGTAATGACCAGGTCTAGGATATTGGAGCCCCTGGTGGGACTATGGATTAGTTGATCCAGGGTGTTGGAATTTATGAATTCCAAGAACCGTTGGAAAAGGTGTTGGGACATGAGTAGTTTTTCCAGTTATTGGCAGGGTAGTTAAAATCACCCAGTATTAGGGTGTTTGGTTCTATCTTAATATTTTCCAGTATGTTTAGAAAGGTGTAGTGAGAATCTTGGGGTATGGTGGGGTATCTGTAGCAAGCTACAATTTGGATTGCAGTCTTACCTAGTGTTAGTTGCACTTGGAGAATTTCAGACACATTGTGTTGGCCAACTAGCCTGGTGGTGTGAATATCCTTGGTGAATATTGACACTCCTCCACCTTTAGTGTGGTGTGAATTGTATTGGGAGTTAGTAATGAATCTAGCTATTTTGTGGTAAGTTTGTTGGAGTTTATTCAGAGTAGTGGCCTGGATGATGGTAAGAACTGGAGCAGCATATAGGAGGGAGGGGAGGAGGAATGCCTGTCCTATGGTGAGTCTAACTTCAGGGGTTAGAAATTTTTTGTTCCGATACAGTAGGCCTAGTTTCTGGTGTGTTTTTTTTATACATTGGAGTACATGCAGGATGAATTTTACTTCATCATCAACGATGACCCCAAGGAGGTCTGTGTGGGTATCAGGCTGGATAGTTGTGTTATTTAAAGATTTAATGACAAAGGTGGTTTTATGGTGAGTAAGAGACCAGGGAAGGAAAAGTAGGAGTTTAGTCTTTTTGGGGTTAATGATCAGTAGGTTGTCTGAGAGCCATTGTTCAGTGGATAGAAAGGCATGTTGGGTTAGGGTATGGAGCTCGGAGATATTGTTTGAGATAGAGATAAGTATAGAGTCGTCAGCATATTGAATGAATGAAGATTCTTTGCAGGAAGTAAAAACATCATTGATAAAGACATTGAAGAGAAGGGGACCTAAGATAGATCCTTGAGGAACATCTGTTGGAATGGAAAGGAAGGGTGAGGAGGATGAGAGACATTTGACAGATTGTTCCCTACTAGATAGGTAACTAATGAACCAAGCAAGGGCGGAGGAAGATAGGTTGAGATTGGTAAGTTTGGATAGTAATAGAGGATGAGAGACAGTACTGAAAGCTTTGGAGAGGTCAAGGAAGAGACAGGAAACAAATGTATTGTTGTCTAAGGCCTCAGTGATGGAGTGAGTAAAGGAGAAGAGGGCAGTGGTAGTGCTATGGTTGGGTCAGAATCCGTGTTGGTTGGGGGTGAATAGGTTGTGCTGGAGGAGGTGGTTTAGAAGCTGTGAGTGAATACATTTTTCTAGTATCTTAGAGAGGGGGTACAGAATGGCAATGGGTTGGCAGTTGGCAGGGTCAGTGGAGTTACCACCTTTATGTAGAGGGATAGTAAAGAAAGATTTCCACCAGGTGGGAACAGTTGATTCAAGAATTGATCTATTTATTAGTATAGATATAGGATAGGCTATAGAGTTAGCAGCTAGTTTGAGGAAGGTAGGAGGTAGATTGTCAGGTAGAGGGAGAGCAGGGTTTGAGCTTAAGCAGTAGAGATTTGATGTAAGTAATAGGAACTGGCTGAAAGAAAACAGAGTTTTGTTTGGACGGTTAGGAGGGGTAGGTGCTGAAATAGGATTTGGGTTAGAGGTTATGAGATTCTGGATGATGTCAGTAAAGTGTTTATTTAGGAGGGTATCAGTTTCCTGTGGGGATGTGTTTGGGTAAGGGGAGGTGTTAGAGAGACTGCTTGAATGGAGGATTTTATTCAGAGTAGACCAAAACTTTTGAGGATTGGATTTGTTGTTTAGCTGGGCAGAGCAATAGTAAGACTTTTTGTCTTTTGTAGTTTGATTTTTTTCTAAAGTTCCTTAGTTGTCTATATTTGAGAAGAAGTGGTAGTTGTTTTGTTTTAGTCCAGGCTTTCCAACCACTGTCTCTTTGTTTCATAAGTCACTTAGTTTCCTTGAAAGCCGTGGAACATGATTTGGTTTTATTCTAATTTTCCTAGACAGGGCAAGGGACTCCAAAGTATTCAGGAAGATGTTACTGAACATACTTACAGCATCATTTGGGGGGGGGTGTTTAAGGGGGGACCACTTTATACTGGAGAGTATAGCGTTAAATTGGGAGATATCAAAAGTAGATAGTTTTCGGCAATCTCTAATGAGATGGGGTTTGGGAGTAGTATCTTAAGAGAGAAGTAGGGAGATGGTCACTAAGGGAGTCAGGCAGGGTGGTGGGACTGCGCTAGTGGTGGGGGCAGTTGGTGAGAATCCCGTCAATTGTGGAGCTACAAGATGAATTTTTGTGGAAGTGGATGGGAGTTGAGATCAGTTGGTAGAAGCCACGTAGGTGGACACTGAGTTGAGGATAGTCACTAGAAAGTTTGGACCAGTCTATATTGACATCTCCTAGGATAAGGGTTTCATATGGTATGTTGTATGAAAACCAGGATAGGATGTTTACTAGGATTAGTAGATTGTTACCAGGAGGGAGCTAGATGGAAGCAATGGCAATTTTTTTTATGAGTATTCAAATGGCAGTTATGGATGATAAGTTCAGCTGGGTAGAAGTCAGTCATGGGGGAGGGGGGAGGTGAGAGGTTAAGGCTATTGGAGTAGAGGATGGCTACACCACCCCCTTTTTTAGCAACTCTGTCAAAGCGAAAGATATTATAACCAGGAGGGAGTATTTCACTTTTAGAGATTTGTGGCTTAAGGCAAGTTTCTGATAGGGGGGAGAATGTAATGGGTAGTCTGAGATATCCATGTGTGCAGCTCAGTGATTTTATTTGTTAGGCTCTGAATATTCAGTGAGTATATAGTTAAGTATTTAGATTGGGATGAGATTTTTTGTCTGAGGATAGAGGTTGTGAGAGGTGTATGAGGATGGCAAGGTAGGGTTGGTTTTGAGGGGTGTGGAAGAGAGGGGAGAGGAAGAGGGGCCTGGGTTTGGATGGATGTCACCAGAGCAGAGTAAAGTTTTACTCAGAAGAGAGAGTGTAGCAAAAGTAGATGGAGTTTATATAGCTTTGGCTTAGGTCTGTAGGTAGGTTTAAAGACTTGGAGTACGGAGAGTGCATGTAGACATGTGATGATAAAGCTGAATAGAGTTGGGGAGATAGTAAATGAGGAAATAGTTGGGAAGATGTTTGTGTAAGAGGTAAGAGAGCATAAGTGTGGGTTAGAGAGATGGGAGTGATAGGAGGTGGTGGAAGAAAGAATCAGGAAGAGTGTAGTAAGAATAAGAAGGTATTGCATTTTAGAGTGTGTTTGGAGGGGTAAAAAAGTAGGTAGAACAGTGAGGTGTAGTAAGTGATGCAGGGATGATTGACAGAATATTATGGTGGGAGTGGTTATTGACAGGAAGTTGTGTGTGTGAGGATAGTGGGACAGGAAGGGGAAGGAGAGGTTGGTATGAATGAAATTGTGATGGGGTGGGTGTGAATGGGGGTATGGTAGGGGAGCGAATGGAGTGGGGCTACACTCCAATCAGAGAAACAGGTAAGTAGGACATATAAGTGAGCAGGAGAGGCAGGAGATTTCAGCTACAAAATCTGAGGTAGCTGGGCTGAGATGAGGTCAGTGGTATTAGAAGTTAAGGCACAGTAAAATGGCAGCTAGAGAAATAGCCAGGAGGGGTGTGGAGGAGTAGGAGGCAGAACAATAAGTGGGGGGGGGGGTCTAGCAGACAGGAGCCGGAGGTACAGTTCAGATAGGAGTAGAATTGTTAGAGGGAGGTAGGAAGATAGGGAGAACAGGACAAATGTAGAAAAGAGAAAACAGCAGAGAGCGGTCTGCAGGTGAGCTAGAGAGTAGCCACCACAGGAGTAACCAGGACTATTGGTAGCAGCTATCCTGTACAGATAAAGTGGACATAATAGTTTCACACTAGAAATGGATGCACCCTTGGAGGGATTTGACTGCAGCTATTTCCAGCAGAGTGGGACAGTGGGAATTGAAGCTGCAGAGGTAGCTTGATTTACCTAAAAAATAAGAAGACAAAAGTAAGCTGAAAGGGGTATGTGGAGAGAAGAATCTTTATTCAGGAGGTATGTCTAGATAAGTACCAGGGAGAGAAGGGAGGGTTATAGTCTATGTAGTGACTATACAGTCTGGGAGAGATGGTTGTGGAGGGTTAGTAGACAAAAATGTGAGAGGAGACCTCTGAGTGCTTTGAGTGAGGGAGAGGAGTGCAGGTTTGAGTTAGGGGCTGGATATGGTGAGTGTTGATATGGGTGGGGGTATAGGAACCACAGAAGATATGGAAGAAGTATGTAGAAACAGTGCAAATAAAACAATACAATACAATAAGGCAGTTAGCAAAGCTTAAATAGCTGAAAAAAAAAAAAAAACAGGAGGTAAAAATGAAATGTGTGCACTGAAAAATCAACATTCACTTGTATGGATAATAGTGAACTAATCAAGGCATGTATTGATACATTTCTTTAAAGTCAAACAAGCAGTATACTTAATCAAATCATGCAGAGATACATTTCCTTGAGATCAAAGAAGCAATACAGTGCATGTCATTTAAACAAAGCCAAATCCAGCAGGTTTAGCCAGCATATAACAGTTGGAAACAATGGACTAAGTTATTGAACAGTAGTTGGCTTCAAGTTGGAACAGGCAAAAACGTCATAGGTAAATCAGATTAATACATTTAGTAGCATCTGGGAAAGCTAGATATATAATGTGTCTAGTAATTGGTTAGGCAGAGCAAAGATGCTATAAAAGCATTTATTTGGCTATTTGGTGAGTAATATGAGGAAGGAGTACAAAAGGCTAGACCTGATGCAAAAACAAACAATGCCCGACTGCAAATATTGATGGTCGCTAATTAAAGCAGGGTGGATATAACACACCAGGAGCATACATTTGTGTGTTTGGTGATAAACAACTAAGTAGAGGCACTATAATACAAAAATGCTAGAAGTAATGCAAAAATAAGAGCAATGAGTGGGTGCAAGGATTAATGGTCCCTTAGTTTATGCGGAGTCATAGGACAACCAGGAGCATAAAATTCAGTATTTGTGGGATATGCAACTAAGCAGATGTACAGAACAATGTTAGGGCCATAGGGAGGGAGAAACAGTAGAATTACAGTGAAATAGCAGAGGAAAAATAAATGCGAGGCTAAATTGCTATTTCAGATAATCAGTTTGATTCACAGCTGGAGTGCAGGGAGTGCCTTCGGTGTGGAGTCTGCATGTCCTCCCCGCAGTTGGGTGGGCGTTCAAAAGACATGCGTAAATGGGTGTACCTTCGTTGAAGGTTAAATTTTGAGCTGGCACCTCAGCGTTCGTTAAAATCTACTGCCAATTATTAGCGGACCGGAGTTCCGCTGTGGCAAACCCTAACCGGGAAAAGCCGAAAGACAACAACAACTGGCTGAGGCAGGGTGTCATGATAGCACCAGGAGCAAAATAATTACAGTAAATAGTAGTCACTAACTGAGGCAGGGAGGCATGGTAGCAACAGTAGTTATAAAAAAGCAAAATTAGAGGTAATAGACTAACGCTAAATTGCTCACAGACCAGAACGTGGTGGAAGACACTAGGAAGGTATTACCAGCAGCCCAACAGCTACACAGTCAACAGCGAACACTTTTAGCAGTGGAAGCAAGCTAAATAATAATTGATTGTGAGATTGAATTAATGTGCACAGGAAAAAAATAAGGTCTACAAAGCAACTAGGGTAGGTAAACGCGTGCAGGAAGGAGACAGCAACTTGCAGCAATCTATATAGTGGTCGCCCGACAGCTCTAGTGAATTACATACAGTTTTATACCTTTGCTTTTTTGCCATCTTTCACAACTTATGGTAACTTCCTCATGCAGTGTTCATGTACTGGATGTGAATGTGAGCCACTTACACAGCACAGTAGATAGAATACAGATTGTGCCGCTTTTTTCACTATTTCAGACTTAAA
>NC_056743.1:622554918-622612418 GCF_019279795.1 Protopterus annectens | reverse complement strand
CAGGGCATGTTCAGTGTCAGCACCACCTGTTGACCTATTAGGGTATGCTTATTTTCAATACAACCTGTTGAACCATTATAGCATGCTCATTATCAGTACAAGTTGTTAGAACATCGTGGCATGTTTAGTGCCACCACCACCTGTTAAACTATCAGAGCATGCTCAATGCCAGTGCCAGATGTTAAAACATCGGGCAAGCTCACTGCCATCACTACCTGTTATACCATCAGGGCATGCACAATGTCAGCACCACCTTTTAAACCATCAGGATATGTTCTGTATCAGCAACAACTGTTAAACCATCAGGGCTTGCTCCATAGCAGCACCAATTACTAACCATCAGGGAATGTTCAATGCTAACACCAGCTATTAAGCCATTAGGGCATGCTCAGTGTCAGTACATCAGGGCATGCTCAGTGTCAGTACCAGTTGTTACAACATCAGGGCATGCTCAGTGTCAGGACCAACTGTTAAAACATCAGGGGATGCTCAGTGTCAGTACCAGTTGTTACAACATCAGGGCATGCTCAGTGTCAGGACCAACTGTTAAAACATCAGGGGATGCTCAGTGTCAGAACCAGTTGTTAAAACATCATGGGATGCTCAGTGTCAGGACCAGTTGTTAAAACATCAGGGCATGCTCAGTGTCAGTACAAGTTTTTAAAACATCAGGGCATGCTTAATGCCAGCACCAGTTGTTAAAACATCAGGGCATGCTCAGTGACAGCACCAGTTGTTAAAACATCAGGGCATACTCAATGCCAGCACCAGTTGTTAAAACACCACGGCATGCTCAGTGTCAGGACCAGTTGTTTAAACATCACGGCATGCTCAGTGTCAGGACCAGTTGTTAAAACTTCAGGGCATGCTCAGTGTCAGGACCAGTTGTTAAAACATCAGGGCATGCTCAGTGTCAGGACCAGTTGTTAAAACATCAGGGCATGCTCAATGGCAGCACCAGTTGTTAAAACATTAGGGCATGCTCAGTGACAGCACCAGTTGTTAAAACATCAGGGCATGCTGAATGCCAGCACCAGTTGTTAAAACACCACGGCATGCTCAGTGTCAGGACCAGTTGTTTAAACATCAGGGCATGCTCGGTCTCAGAACCAGTTGTTAAAACATCAGGGCATGCTCAGTGTCAGGACCAGTTATTAAAACATCAGGGCATGCTCAATGCCAGCACCAGTTGTTAAAACATCAGGGCATGCTCAGTGTCAGGACCAGTTGTTAAAGCAGCAGGGCATGCTTGGTGTCAGGACCAGTTATTAAAACATCAGGGCATGCTGAATGCCAGCACCAGTTGTTAAAACATCACGGCATGCTCAGTGTCAGGACCAATTGTTAAAGCAGCAGGGCATGCTCGGTGTCAGGACCAGTTGTTAAAACATCAGGGCATGCTCAGTGTCAGGACCAGTTATTAAAACAACAGGGCATGCTGAATGCCAGCGCCAGTTGTTAAAACATCAGGGCATGCTCAGTGACAGCACCAGTTGTTTAAACATCAGGGCATGCTCAATGCTAGCACCAGTTGTTAAAACATAAGGGTATGCTCAATGCCAGCACCAGTTGTTAAAACATCAGGGCGTGCTCAGTGACAGCACCATATGTCTGTGTTATGATTGCAGCATTGCTTGACAGCTTTTGACATCAGCAATGAAGCATCATGTACTTTCCTTTATCAGAAACACTTTAGCTTCTGATGTGAAATAGGAAACACACTATTTATTCACCTGAGTATATTCTTGGAGGCTGTTTCAATATTTCGTTTTCTATAAGTATTCTGAAAGCTGGACTGTAAAATTCAATATTTTGCAATAGTAATATTTTTGGCATAAAAGTCAACATGCTTAAGAAATGAGTCTATTGTAATATTATTTTTCCTTTCTGATCTGGAAATTCCTTCCTCTCCATTATACCACAACCACCTCTAAGAATCTTCAGGAAACGTTTCATTTATGCCCCACTACTGAAGCATTTGGGATCATTCCTGAACTTCATTTACAAACCTTATGGAGCTTACATGTTGTCTACATGTCTGAGTGTTTTTTTTCTGGGTCCTCCGGTTGGTTCTATGGATCTTTCATGTATATTTTATTTAGTGTTGTCTGTGTTACGGGTCATGCCTAAAAAAGTGTGAACAGTGTTTCAGTTCACATAACTAGTTAACAAATACATAAACTAAATTAAGTTAAAAACATTGATGTGATGACAATATTGTTGAGCTGGGTCTAAAGGTAAGCAAATGGTTGTTACCATGGATGTTTTACAAATGCAGGCCGATATAAATGTTTAGAAAATGAAAAATGTAAAACACATCCTGGCACACATAAAAAATATTTGAGTTGCTAAGCTCTAGGTAATATGTAAGCAGAATGCATGAACCAGACAGATCACTCTGAATAGTAGATAAAAGTTGAATACTAAGGGACCTTCTTGTATGACAGAGTTCAGCACAAGTTTGCTGTGAAATATTTTCTACAGTTAGAGTTATCTGTATGCACACATATCCATGGATCCATCATCCAATCTGACATCCACAAACTTATTTGTAATAACCATTATTCTGCAATTTTCACTGACGGGCTAGTGGAGACCTTTTTCTGGAAATAATGATTACTTGTGGTGTGTCGCGGGTTTAGTACTGGACCTGGTCCTTTTTATCTTCTAGCTTCGCTTAATGAGTTTGAGGTGAAAGATTATATAACTGTGTATGTAGTATCTATACATAAAGTGCAACTGTGTTAGGGCACTCACCTAAAAACAAGATCTTCATGAAAGATTCTTGAGAGCAGTAAAAGAAATGGACTTCTCCTCAATGACATAAGCTCCTTGTCCAGCATGAGTTTTCCACCATTCAGACATTTTTCTAGTATGTGACACAACCTAACTCTGTCTTTGTCTAGGGCACCATGAACATTATCAGGCATGCTTCACTCAAAGAAGAGCCACTACCTCGTATCACAGTCCATTCTTCTAAATCAATAAATTTATACTGTAATAAAAACATTAACACTAAAACTAAAAAAAAAAAAAAAAATAGCACCAGTAGCTATTTTCAAGTTGCTGCAGGCAGGTTACAAAGAAGAGGAGCAGAGAGACAGTTGGAGGGTGTTCACATGAGTCACAAAGCTTTTTCTCAAAGGATCTAGTCCTGTGGTTTGTAGCCTCACATTACTGTGTTATCTCTTACAGCAGTAAAACAAATGGCATAATTCGAACTTGTATAAGACTAGGTTAGTTTAGAACAGTTAACAACTTAAGGCAGGATCCTTACAGTTGACCCTTCCAGATCCAGTCCTAAACTTGGACTGGAACTCCAATTTTGTAATGTTTCATTGATATGTGGATGGAAATCCAGGTCAGAGAATCATATGCATCTTGTGCTGAGACATTCTTGAAAAATGCAACGGAAATGGTGCCTGTCCTGACTGAATAGTTCCCAAATGTACCTGAATGTTTTGTTGTATTTTCAAATGCAAAATGCAATCCAGTGACTAAGCCATTGAGGTGGCATATGTTTGGACACAGTAAAGGCTTGTTTGCCATTCATCAAACATTGAAAGAGATTATCAGACTCCTTATTGTCCATGGCTCTGTCCACATATACCTTTTCTGTCTGTGAATATTTAAGGTGTGTAACAGTCTCTCTTACCTCTGTACACCTCTTTCAGAAACAAGACTGTCACTTGCATAAACTAATTCAAAACAGTAACTCTAAGAACTTTTAGGATAAATTCCAAGAAAGAAACTATCCAAGCAAAAGACGGTATAACGCAGTTTTCACATCAAAGACTGCAATTCTCAAATTATTCTTGAAAAGTTTGAAGACCCCCCCAAAAATGAGTTTTCTGAAACAGTTTTAAATCTTCAGAAGCAGATAATTCAAATGGATGAACTTGAAGAATTAGCTTTTGAATCAGGAAGGTCAAGCTCTAGACAGGCATAAGTGTCAGCTGAGGTCATGTTGGATGCAATGTCCCACAGAGGGATGCTTTTCTAGAAGGAGTTCTACCAACATGGAAGCTGAAACTGCATAAAAGTAAAAATTGAGTAAGGAATAAACCTGCCCAGATCTGAATGATTCATTTCATTTGTTGCAGAATAGAGCAGTTGACTACATCTAGAGACTGATGAATAGTCCAGGCTGAGAACATTCCCTGCTTAGACACAATTTCATTTCCTTGTTGGAGATCTCCTGAGCACCCTTTATGATATTTATAAACTTGGAAAGAAAGAAAAAAAAAAGAGCTGTTAAGCATTAGTAACAAATTCTTCAGGTATGAAGATTCAAGGCCTTTAAATCTGGATGCAGGGAACTGCAATGCTGTTCTGAGACAAGAACTTTGAAGAGAAACAAGGATACTGAAGGGAAAGAGACCACATGTAAGAGGATCGTTTCTACTTCAGCAACATTTTCCTGGACTGAAAGAAATGTTGGAAATGCATACAACAGTTTATTTGCTCATTGTAAAGAAACTGCATCTGTCTTCATGGTTTGGAAGCCTGGCATCTGAGAACAGAACATTGAAATCTGAGTATTTGTAATGTCAAATTAATTTATTTGAAGGATTCTGCACAAACATTTAATTTAGATAAAAACTGACTTGCAGAAGTTCCATTCATAAAAGAGATTCAGGGAATCTGCCATGCTGTTCTATTGTCTTTGATCGTGCACTTCTTGAAATGTGGTCCTGTTACCTACACCTAGTCTCATACGCTCATATTGTGGGTGCCTGTTAATGTATCACATTACAAATGTTTTTCCTGCACTGACTTGAAGACTGCCTGGTGTGAGACTGGTCTTAAATGTATTTAGTGCTAAAGCCAGTGCCTTTAAGTCCTTAATGTTGCTATGGAATGACTGTAACTTAGCCAGATGTCTTAAATATAAAGCAACATTCATTTAGCTTTCCAAGCAAAATTTGAAATACCTCTGTCATCAAATGAAAAAGGGGTTGAGAAATGAAATGTGTGTTTGCCTGTCCAACAGAGGAATTACTTTTCTATAGTTCAAGTTACTAGGTTTTGCTGTGATTTGGTTACAAATATTTTTAACAACCATTGCAGTTTTCTCATATGCAATCTTGTATTTAGTGTTGCAAGAATGCACAAGGACATGAAACCTACTGTCATGAGGAAATGGCTTGGGTTAATAGTATAGAATGCAGCTATGCATGGTTTGATATTTCAAATGCCTCTCATTTTCTCTGACTGTAGGAAGACCTTTTGAAATTTGCTTAGGAACCAAGTTATCTGGCAAGTACATGACCTTTTTTGGGATTTAGGATTACTGCAAGCCTAAGAAACAGATTCAGAATCATTGGCAGATGAAATTAGAGCTCTGAGAAAGAAGCTAAAATTATATGCAGTCATCCAGTTAAGGGGACAATGTAGTTTGCTGTTTTAGTTCTGCTTAAGAAAGCACATCCTGAAATCACTTGTCCCTGAAAAGAGTTTACAAAATAATTTTCTCACTGAATTATGGACTTTTGCTGTGTAATGCTAATCAAACCCATGTAGTATATCTTCTTCAAGATACAACAGAGGGAAACTAGTGTGTATTATAAGATGAGGAAAAATTTAGGTTAATATTTATTTTATACAAGTTTTTTATGCTATACTGGTTAAGCAGGGGAAAGCCTCTTGCATCCTTGATGATGAGGTGTCTCCTAAACCCTCTACTTAATTATTCTCACTCTGAGCTCACAACACCTCAGGAGAAAGGAATAATAAATTGAACTGCAGAAAATGGCATTCACCTTTACGTCCAGGTAGCATGATTTCAAAGTGAAAGTGATTTAGATGGCAGGGGTACAACTCCCCCCCCCCCACCAATGGACTACAGGAGGATTACCCACATTATAGTTATTCATGTCCTATTTTCACTTATTCATTAATTTAATATTCTAGGACTTTTGTTCCAACTGCTTTCTCAAACATAATAATGTTTGTGAATTGACATGACTCCAGGAAATTTGCTTCCATAGGTTCTTGCAGAGTTATGATAGGAATGGAATGCATTGCATTCAAACATGGGAAAAGACAGGTTACAAACCTATGGTAAACACTCCTAAAATGACAGAATAGTTTAAACTCAAAATAAAATTGTTCCACCTTGAATCTTAAAATGAGAAGTATTGCTTGGAATGTTTAAGTAAGCATCTTTTGTAGGTAGAACTGGCATTGATACATTTTTGGGAGCCAGAAAAAGCAGGTTCATTAAAGTGAGAATCCAGAATTTTTACTAGAACATACTGGTTTCCTGGAAACATATCTGGTATTGTTCTTCATTCATTGTGTTTTATTTATTTATTTTAATTTAATCTTTGTTGACTGGGTTTATCCCTCTAGGCCAGTGGCCTCTTTTCAGAGGTGACTTGAAGTGGGATATATTGGTGGGATACTATAACAAACCCTGAATATTACCCCATGCCACCTATATATGAAGACTTCCACTCTGCTACTATTTTATTAAACAGCTTCAAAGCTACATGTAAGGCTGTGTGTAATTTTTGGGATGAGGGTCGCAGAACAGGCCCTTAGGAAGGAATCTTTCCATAGTACCATAGGTGGTTAATCTAGTGACTGGTGCTGCTAACCAAACTGGCACCCATCAACTATAATTTGAGGAGAAATAATGTATGTATGTTCTCCAATCTGGCACTCCTCACCTACCAAGGTGCAGATCAGTTCATCTTTGATCTGTGCCCCTTAACTTTGAGAGGCAGAGCAACAAAGAAAAAAAAAAAAAATTGCAGCAAACATTTTGCTTCAACTTACACCTCACACTACATGCTGAATCAAGCTCTTCAGTCCTGACCACAAATGTAGTATTTGATTTCATTTCCATACTGGCATTCAGAAATGCTTACCTCTCTGATGCATTAAGTGCATAACAATGACAGACATATATATACACACACACACGCATACATACACACACACACACACACACACACACACACACACACACACACACACACACACACACACACACACACACACACACACACACAAACACACACACCATTCCTGTCATGATATTAGAAACCCAAAACAGTTGAAATTAAAAAGGAAGACATTATATGAGTGCACACTGTACCAGAAGGCATCATCAACTTCAAAACCTTAGCCTGATCATGTAAGTCTGCGACATTCTGTACAATGTCTGCTACCACCTGCAGACTGAAGCTTAGGTACTGAACCATAGGACTAAGATAAATTCATGGACTTCACTGACAGTTCAGATGAGGCGGAGGTACATTAAATCTGTCCATCACTCTAGGTTCTTTGTTAGTAAGAACGATAGAAAAGACAGTGTTTTTCTTTTGTAACTGAAGAGTAGAGACATAAACAGAAGCTATGTCAGCTTTCCAGTCTTGGAATGTAACCTGCTGATTTTCTGGTGTGCTGATGGCCAAGGACCAGAAGCATTCCAGACTGATTTTGAAATCTCTTGGAAGGGCTGCAAACGTTGGAATGCTGATTATTTGCTACTTTTTTAAACACTTTTATTAAACAAAATTTTTTAACAAGTTATATAGGTACATATAGTGTAATGGTTATGGAAACAAACCATAAGAAACCTTTGTTAAAAGCAAATGTTGTTATTCTGCATAAAAATAACACATTTAATTCACTCCAACATGAAATAAATTGCTCCTATTTTGCCTTCTCTTAAATTTTACATCACTTCCTGAATATTTTTCTGTATGTATTGTTCACACAAAATCCATTTATTTATATGTAATTTTCTCCTCCTGTTTTCAAAAGATCCTACCTGTAGTTATTTTATCAACTTTACAATATTCAGTACTTCATTTATCGTTGGTTTAGACTTTGATTTCCATTTTCTAGTAAAAGCTTTTTGGCAGCAGCTAGCCTTAAACTTACCAAGGCCTTACTATATCTGGGCAATTTAGACCCAATTTCCCAGCTCAACAGAATAATTTCCTTAATTACAACCATTTGCTCCTCCCAACATTTTTGACAAAGTACATTATACAGAATTGTTAAATTCTGCCAAATGATTACACTCCCAAAAAAACATGTTCCCAATTACCACTATCTTTTCCATTCCAACATTTGCTATCTACCTCAGGACAAATTCTATGAAGTCTGGGGCATATACAAACACTTCCAAGCAAAGATCACAAACCTTCCCAGGTTTATGCATACTTTCTATGAAGTCTGGGGCATATACAAACCCTTCCAAGCACAGATCACAAACCTTCCCAGGTTTATGCATACTTTCTATGAAGTCTGGGGCATATACAAACCCTTCCAAGCACAGATCACAAACCTTCCCAGGTTTATGCATACTTTCTATGAAGTCTGGGGCATATACAAACCCTTCCAAGCACAGATCACAAACCTTCCCAGGTTTATGCATACTTTCTATGAAGTCTGGGGCATATACAAACCCTTCCAAGCACAGATCACAAACCTTCCCAGGTTTATGCATACTTGGGAGCTGTATCGATACCCACTCATTATTCTTTCATTGTTCCTTCAGTGAAGTCTGGGGCATATACAAACCCTTCCAAGCACAGATCACAATCCTTCCCAGGTTTATGCATACTTTCTATGAAGTCTGGGGCATATACAAACCCTTCCAAGCACAGATCACGAACCTTCCCAGGTTTATGCATACTTGGGAGCTGTATTGATACCCACTCATTATTCTTTCATTGTTCCTCCAGTGAAGTCTGGGGCATATACAAACCCTTCCAAGCACAGATCACAAACCTTCCCAGGTTTATGCATACTTGGGACCTGTACTGATACCCACTCATTATTCTTTCATTCTTCCTTCAGTGGTTTTCCTCACTGCTTCTAGTTTGCCTGATAGTCATCCTCTTCTGCTCCCAGGAAGTCTGACAGGTTCCCCAGACACATAAGCATTTGTTTTTTCAAACCAAAAGCAGATCCTGAAGTAAACTGCATATCTAAAACCTACTAGTAATCCGATTCCCTGTGACAGGGATGAGAAAGCTTTTGAGAAGTTGGGGAAGTAACTGTGTAATTTGGCTCCCTATTGAAATGTCACATTTGAAATGCTGAGCGCCAAAAAGCCAAAGAAAAGGGCCGTAGAGGTAGGAGAAGAGCGAGTCTCAAAAATCACTCTTTAACCTTAAACTTTTATTTGGGGGGGGGACAAGCCCCACCATACCTCTCAGCTGTACAGATTTTCACAGAATGTCCAGATTTTTACCTCATATTTTTGGTCTGTTCCTCATAAAATGTGTGATTTTCTGAATATTTGTGTTCAGTCAATGAGGATTTAATTCACTAAATAAGAACAGTTATTTGAGTTTAAGACTTTATATCCTTCAGAAAATGCATGGTAACACACAAACCCTTTATTCTAGCAACTCTTTAAGTTTTTAAGAACAGTATTTAAAATCTGTCCCCCTTTTCGAGGATTTGTACCCCCCATTATTGTTGCCTTTGTCCAATTGTTTTGTGCTAAGAGGTTGAAAGCTATGGCCATAACCTGCACATCCTCTGAACTTATATAGATTAACTTCAGGATCACCATACCTAGGAGAAAAGGAAATATTCTGAGAAATAGCATCTTGGACTTAGTATATATTCAATCTCCATATTTCAGGACTCACTCTAGCAGGTCCTGACATTTCAGATGTTACTGTATTATTCTGCTATATTAAGTTTCAGGTTTTTAAAATGTCAAGCTCGTAAGTTAAAGTTTTAACTTTTATCTCTTGAGAACATGCAAATGCTACTAGATATCATTCCTTCTTCTCAGGTTAAAACATCTTTGAATAGTCGTAACATTTGCTTATCACATTATTAAACGTTTTCAAGTGTGCTTATGATGCCGCTGATTCTTCCCGCAGAGCTACTGATTCTGGTCTGTAATGAGAATATTGGTTTGGTTTCATTCTCAGAACCTTCATGAAGATGTTAACACTGAAATTTTAAATTCTCCCTTAGACAAGTAAGTTCTGTTTGGCCCTTCCACAGCTGATTTGCTGAAGAAGTTTGATGAAATGGGAAAGTTGATTCAAGGGATGACTAATACTTTTCAGTCCTACTTTTTTAAACAGACAAAATGTCCCTTCCTCCTCAAGTCCCCTTTTTCACTAAGCAATGTATGCAGTAATGAACTGTTAAACAGGAGTTTTAGAGGCAGCGACAAGGAGGCTCCAAAAGTAATGAAAAGCCTCCAACAATCAAGGACAGTCCTCCCGGTCAACATGACTGTTTGTCTGTTCAGGGTTCCCCACCCCAACCTGGCAATCTCTCCATCTAACCATCCTTTCCGAAGGCTTTTGTTATACTAGTTATGGTATTTACCTCACAGACAAAAGGTACAAGGTTTGATTTTCACCTTTGAAAGGGAAATTGGCTAGGCTCAATATGGCCGACAAGCTCAGCTAGCTCAGTACTTACTTAGAGAGAGACAGAGAGAGACAGAGAAAACATATACATGCCGATCCATTTGAAATCAGCCCTAAATAACTGACAAACTACTCTGAAAGTAAGTAGCATTTTTAATTTCAAAAAGGATTCAAGATGGTATGGTGTCATGTCATGTCACCTTGCATCCATGACTCAACAGCATAAAACAGACTCTTCCTCATATTGGGATACCCCTCTCTGGAGAAAACAATCAGGCCAATTAAATGGCCAGCACTGGTGAGCTGAAGCCCATTTATGTGATTGCAGCAGGAATCCTTTCCAAACACCTTTTTATACTGACTATATTAGGCACCTTCTCCAAGAGTGCATTTTCATTAGTTTGGAGTTACTCTGATTCTAACCTTATCCCTCTTCAATAAAAAAGCCAAAAATGCTGGGTTGGCACTGGACGAAGAAGTTTCTTGGATATGCACTCCACTAAGATCCACTACTAAAGCTCTAATTGAAGTAACCAGGAGTAAAAATAGCTCAGGTGACTCTCTATACTCCTACTACATTGCTAAAATGTGGAATGACTTACCACTCAAAATCAGAATTATAAGTAGCTTAAAAAACTTCAAGCATCCCATTAAAGCCCACCTTACCAGTTCCAGGACTTGTACATGTACTGGGCATGGCTAGCCCAAACCATGGAACTAGCTGATTTTAAAATTTTAATTGCATATGTAATGTTGTTGTATCTTTCGGCTTTTCCTGGTTAGGGGTCGCCACAGCGGAACTCCGGTCCGCTAATGATTGGCAGTAGATTTTTACATACCGACTTCCAAGGCCTGACGCACAACCTTCAATGAAGGTACGCCCATTCACGCATGTCTCCACACAGAAGACGCTTTAGCTGAGAATCGAACAGGACAACGTCTTACTGTGAGGCGACAACGCTACCGCAGCACCACCAATTGCTTATGTAATGAGCATTGAATTGTGACTACCTTATGTTGTTTTTTTCTTTCTCACTGTTAATATGTATCAGATTTTAAGTCTTCAGTTTGCTATGCTACCTGTATATAAGACTAAGTATCGTAATGACACTCTCATTGTATACAATGTCACTACCTGCTACTACTGTAATCACTGTGTTCTAGAAGCATTGTTATATAAGATTACTGGTCTTGTCTCCCACTTTACCAATTTATTCTGTTTTAGTCTTTTTACCGTTATGAATGTCTGTTACTATTTTTTTCTTTATTGTATTATACAGTTTTCTTTCTACTAACAAAATAGTCTATTAACAATGGAGCTTTTCTCCCCAGGCCTCTGCTGAAAAAGGGTTTTATGCCCAGTCGGTCTCTCCTGGTAACCAAATGTAAAATGAAAATAAAATAAACAAATAAAAAAAATTGCTCAGGATATGTGGATCCTAAAGAAAAAGGGAATCAGTTTATTTAGTTAGGCTCAGTCAAGCTGCAGACACCCAGAGATCTCTTATGGGGGGATGAATAGTGAATAGGCTTGCCAGGATGACATCATATCCTACTCATTTCTGTCATTTTCGTTACAGGTGTTTGCTGCAATGAACTCATATGACCTTGGCTGCACAGTTGGCAGTGGTCAGAATAACCTGGGTGTATTCTCAGATGCTGGGCTGTCAATCCTGTCTGACACAATTCAGTCTGATATCACACAAGGTAAGTCTTACTAATTCCTTTTTGTTTTCATAAAATGTAAATTGCAAATGTTAAATCACTGTGCTAAAGAAATGCTAGTCAGGAGCGGCCTTAGGTCAACTGGTGCCCTAGGCAAAAGGGCTCTATGGCGCCCCCACCACATTACCCGGTGCCCCCATCCTGGTTTATCTACACCAAATAAATACTGGAAAAGTGTCCCTGATGGAGCAGCGCCCTAGGCGGTCGCCTAGTTGGCCTATGCCTAAGGCCAGCTCTGATGCTAGTATTCGCATCACTATATTTCTGCTCACCCAAACGGTGTAAAATACACATTTGTAGTCACTGTTTACAGCTGCACTGGCTGATGATTTTCTCAGTACTTTAACAATGCCTATTTATATTAGATATTTTTTATATCTTTAACACTTAGTTATAAATTTATGCCATATTTTCCTTGTTTGGTAGCTGTTTTCAGTGATACTTCAACCAGTTACCTTAACCAACCTACATCTCCTTCACTAAAGTCTGATGTTACATCCACATGACGGTTTCTTGCTAAGGCTACTATGAATTCTAAGACCATCAAGGCTCACATTTCCACTTATGAAGAAAAAGTTATTAATGATTCCTTTGAAGTCTTCCAAGTAGATGAAAGTGGAGTTTAGATCAGATACGATAGCTTCTGAATGTTTGTATGCATATTTTGAGGTGTCTGTAGCTTTCATTCAGTCTGATACAGGCCACTATTGTGTTATTTTTCCCCAATTAAACTAAAACTGAAATGATATGTAATAATATTTACACAACATATATGTATTTCAGCGGTTCTACCTGACATAATCGAAACCACACAACACCGACAACCACATCACCGACACCACATATTCGACAGTCCATAAACACGAAACCACACATAACCGACAACGAAATAACCGACGGTACACAAACACGAAACCCCATACAAAACAAAACACATCCCCATTCCACAAACCACACACACAACACAAGCACACCAAAATCCTTACAAGCCCACACTAAACCTTACCCTAACCCTAAGGTCCGGTCCGTCACACTTACCTACCGCTCCTAACCCTAACTCACTTAACCCGCCCCTGCTCCCTAACCCTAACTCACTTAACCCGCCCTATCTTCCCCTAACCCTAACTCACTTAACCCACCCCTATCTCCCCTAACCCTAACTCACTTAACCCACCCCTATCGCCCTAACTAACCTAACTCACTTAACCCACCCCTAATCTCCTAACCTAACTCACTTAACCCACCCCTATCCCCACAGACCGTCAATCTCCACACTTACCTGCCTCGCACCCTAACGTCCGTCACTACCGCATACTCACACAGCCTTTCCCCATGTCGGCATCCTCGGCGTTGGTGTTGTCATCCGTCGTGTCGGTCTTCTGCATTGTCGATGTTCTGCAACCCGCGATTCGCGTCGGTCTTCTTCGCTTTCGATCTTCTGGAGCTCCGGATTCCGATGTCGGTCTTCTCAGCTGTCGACGAAGTCAGGTAGAACCATTTCAGCACATAGCAAACTTCCATTTTACCTCAAGGCCATAGCTTGTTGTACTCAATACCTCCAAAGCAAGTCAAATGAGCATCCAGTCATTCTTTTTCACAAGAAGAAGCATTAAAGTGTTTGGACCCCCAGTAACTGAAGAGGAATAAGGGGGGCACCAACTAGATAAATTGTTTTGGACCCCTCCCCAGAATTAATGGAAATGAGAGTCCAAGCATATACTCAGGCAGGGCCCCATCCATATTAAGGCATCCAAGAATATCACAAGCCACTAATAAAATAGAAAAATCTGTAAGACCAAGTTTTCAACTTAACCTATACTTCAGATGACTCATTTTGATAAATATACATATAATATGAATTTTTGAGTGCATTCAGAGAAATGTTTAAATTTTAGGAAGTAACAGTAGTGTCCGTATCATTGGGATTCCTTATTCAGCCAGATCTCCTGTTACTAATCTACACATTACTGCCTACTGAATAGGGTAGCTGACTGAAAGACCAGCTAAATTCATGACTGGAATATCAGTGTTTGGTATGTTGAAACACAGATCGTTAACATGTTCTGCACATGCTCTAGAGATTACTCAGGAGCTGGCTAAATCCAATGTGAGTGTCTTTGAAGGAGCGAAAGAATCTCTGCACCCCCCACCACCCCCTGCTAATTATATATACTAACTCTGACATCGCACAATCCCTGGGGAATATTCCCATACCCAGGGAATGTCAATCTCACATACTTGTTGACCATTTGTATCAGGAACCAAATGGTTTCGACCACACAGATGATGCCTTAAATCCATATAGGTAGCTATACGTATAGACGCAGACATTCACAACACATATATATATATACATATATATATATATATATATATATATATATATATATATATATATATATATATATATATATATATATATATATATATATATATATATATATATATATATATATATATACATACACACACACACACACACACACACACACACACACACACACACACACACACGCGCGGGCATGCAAACGCGTGTACACGCATGCACACGCACACATGCACACGCAAGACTACAGTAAACTAACCTGCTACAAAGGTGAGACAGGTCCCTAAAATCTCTGACATAGCTAATTTTTCACTTACATGAAAGGAGAGGAAAGCTATTCCTAAGATCTTTGATGATGTCTTTCCTACCATTAACTTGATTCAGGTCCTAGGGCTAGCGTGTCACTGAGCCAAATGCTTACCTCAGCAATGCTCCAATGAAAAAGCTTATGGCTAATCACTTTTAAGTAAGCCTGACAGACATGTTTCTATGATGCACAGTTCCCCTTTCCCCAATTTGTTTGAACTATTTCCTTTAAATGTGGTGGCTGTCTGCCTATAACTATTATTACATCGTCAAATCAGATATTTAAGCAGTAAAACATGACTCAAGAGAATGATCATAGGATAACAATACTAACCAGTAATTGAGGAAGGATGTAGCATCCAATGCCTTATTTTCAAAAGAGTGCTGTTCCAGAGTTGCTAATTTCAAATTTTGAAAAGGTTCTACTTCATTGTAAAAAACAGAGATTATAGGATGTGGAAAAAGAAGGAGTTTTTCACACAAGATAGGCTTCAACCAGTTTTTCAGATTTACCTTGTAAATATTAACCTAAACAAAGTCAAAGATGCCACAAGCTTAATCTGTCTAGGGTGTGAGTATTTGAAACAGAGTACTAACTTTTCCATCTGACAATGTGTTTTATTAAACCACAACTTTGTTTGATCCTAATTTATAATTACTTAAACTGAATGAGCTGAGACAAGAGTTTAACCTGCTGCAGCTTGTTTTCCTAAACTGAGAAAGCTTGATAATGTATGCATTTTTGGTTTTGAAGCTTGTAGTGCAATCATAATCCTCAAACAATCTGATGAAATCTGAGCTAAAAATATGGAGATATGAAAGAACTTTATTTTAGTTATTTATTTTTTAACTCAAAGAATCTTTGTGGTTTTCTAGAATCAAAGCCTGTACTGTATTGTTTTTATGCAATCTTTAAACGACATCTGTAGAAAAAGTATATGTATATATATATATATATATATATATATATATATATATATCTTTAGATAGATTCTGTTTTCAGATTATACACATGGATGCCAGTTCAGTGCATGCTTGTTATTACCTTTAGTGTATGTGCATATATTTGTCTCTGCACATGTGTGTTGGAGATTATACACGTACATATATATGACAATATGTACGTAAATGGTGGGGAAGGTATTTGTGGCTGCACTCTGCGAGATTATATACGTACATATATATGACAATATGCATGTAAATGGTGGGGAAGGTATTTGTGGCTGCACTCTGCGAGATTATACACGTACATATATATGACAATATGCACGTAAATGGTGGGGAAGGTATTTGTGGCTGCACTCTGTGAGATTATACACGTACATATATATGACAATATGCACGTAAATGGTGGGGAAGGTATTTGTGGCTGCACTCTGCGAGATTATACACGTACATATATATGACAATATGCATGTAAATGGTGGGGAAGGTATTTGTGGCTGCACTCTGCGAGATTATACACGTATATATATGACAATATGCACGTAAATGGTGGGAAGGTATTTGTGGCTGCACTCTGCGAGATTATACACGTACATATATATGACAATATGCACGTGAATGGTGGGGAAGGTATTTGTGGCTGCACTCTGCGAGATTATACACGTACATATATATGACAATATGCACGTAAATGGTGGGGAAGGTATTTGTGGCTGCACTCTGCGAGATTATACATGTACATATATATGACAATATGCACGTAAATGGTGGGGAAGGTATTTGTGGCTGCACTCTGCGAGATTATACATGCATATATATGACAATATGCACGTAAATGGTGGGGAAGGTATTTGTGGCTGCACTCTGCAAGATTATACACGTACATATATATGACAATATGCACGTAAATGGTGGGGAAGGTATTTGTGGCTGCACTCTGCGAGATTATACACGTACATATATATGACAATATGCACGTAAATGGTGGGGAAGGTATTTGTGGCTGCACTCTGCCTTACTCTTATTTTCTTCCTTTACCAGACTACAGCTGCAAATCAGAGTCCAGGAGACAAAAGCGTTCTCTTCAACTTCAACCAAAGATGCAAGGAAAAGGTAAGTTTGCAGGTAGACAGGGGCCAGCATTTCATAAGACAATGTCTCCAATGTATTTCTTACTCTTTGACACCTCAGACCATTTTTTTTTACAAACTACCTATAAGATTAGCACATGTGCATATAGATGTTTTGTGCAAATGAAAACACACACAACTGAAGCATCGAATTAGACATGCCCTGACCCAATGGGATTTAATCTTGGAAGTCTTAGAGAGCCAGAAACAACACTAGTGATATCTCTATATAAGAGTTTTTACTAAATCATTACAGGTTATTAAGGCAGGAGATGACTAAAGCATGAAAGATGTGATTCTCTTCAAAAAAGCAAATGTAAGAAATCCTTAACAATTCAGTCTTGTAAAGATTATATCACACTAATATGCAACAATGACTACATAATGGATGCCAAAGATCAGATGGTTCTGATCATCAGTCCAAATAATGCAGATTGTAAGACTTGGAAAATGTCAACCCCTTTGCAGGAGGCTATAAGTCTATCAGTTGAGCCTTAGTGGTAAAGGTGCTGAGGACATCTGCAAACTAGTGAGACAGAGGGCTTAGGGCAATACTGTTTACTGTGAGCTGTACATGTCAGATGAATGCACTGTTGTATTTTGTTTCTTCTCATGATGGAAATAAAGGATTCAGAGTCAGTCAAGGAGATGTGGGTGCGCCCAGTCATATTTTGGCAAAGCATCTAACAGCTGCATAAAGACAAAAACAAACTAAACATTTCTGAGGTGAATCTGAAACTAGAAGCCTACATTAGACATTAGCTAGAAAATTGGATATTTAAAATAATAAATGAAGTCAATTGTGAAACATGGACAGTTACTAGTGGGGTACTACAGCATTCACCACTGAATCTGATCTTTTTGATATACTTAGAATAACATTTCAGAGAGAATAATGACTTTTCACAGACTACACAATGGTGAGGCATGCTGTGCTACTTGTGTGAACAGTCCTACTTGTGTAAAAAGGATAAGAATAAATGTGGAAGAAAGAGAAGTATGCTTATGCTAGCTTAAATGTCTGTTCCTGAATACAAAAAATACTGTGTGCTGTTCTGGAGATACCACCTAAGCATCAGTTAGGGAAGAAGCAGTTATGATGACAAGCAAATAAAACAACATTGATATGTTTATTAGAGTCTGTATACATCTAGAATAAATGAACTTAGTAGATACACCCCTGAAGAATGGAAAGAGAAGGAGGACATAGCGTAAACTACCAATTGCCATATGGTATTCAGTAGAATTCAAGAGGATAGGATTTTTCAGAAAAGGAGGGTTGCACAAACAAGATAATATGAGAGGAATATGCAGGTGGTATATTTTCAGAGGTGGTGGTAGATACTTGTACCTTGTCATGGCTGAAGTACAAGACATAATAATTTAGCTGAATAATGCATGGTGCTGATGTGAGACACATAATGCTTACAAGGTGTGTGAAGAATTAGGCAGTGCACATATTCGATACTGCTACTTCCCTGGTAGGTAGGTAGGTAGGCAGGTAGGTCAATGATCAGAATAGGTGTGCAAAACTCTTCTTAGTTCAATGCAGCCATTCTGCATTTCTGTGTAAAGTATATTATAGCAATAACTCACACCTGGGTGTGGGTAATGCTGGATTTACCTACGGTTGGTGTGGTTTGGTCACGAGGGCAAAGCCCGAGTGGCCAAACAAAGCCAATTGTGGGTAAATCCAGCATTACCCACACCCAGAAGTGGGTTATTGCTATTATACAATGACATTATTTAAGAAAAAAAATAATTACTTTTCTTAAATAATGGCATTGTATAATGCCTCCTTGCTGCCCTTCCGCAGCTGTCTGGTATTCTGCGGCAGTTCTGATGTACTGCGCATGCGTATGTCTACACAGTACATCAGAGCTGTGGGCAAAAGCAACGGAGAAAGCAAGATCTCCGTTGCTTTTTACAAACTGTTTTGCTATGTTAAATGGGTTTAACAAAGCGAGACAGCTTTAAAAAAGCAACGGAGAATCTCCGTTGCTTTTTTAAAGCTGTCTCGCTATGTTAAACCCATTTAACATAGCGAAACAGTTTTGAAAAAAGCAACGGAGAAAGCAAGATCTCCGTTGCTTTTTTACAAACTGTCTCACTATGTTAAAGGAGTTTGACATAGCGAGACAGCCTTAATAAAGCAATGGAGAATCTCCGTTTCTTTTTTTAAAGCTGTCTCGCTATGTCAGACTCGTTTAACATAGCGAGACAGTATGAAGCAATGGAGATCTTGCATTCTCCGTTGCTTAAAAAAAGAATTATAGTAATGGAAAAGTTTTTCCATTACTATAACTGATTTACAACGTGCACGCTGACCAATCAGTGTGCACGTTTTTGAATATTAATGGGGGGGTAGTTGTATAATAGTATATTTCCCATTCCTTCTTGCTGCACAATGTGGCTCCTTTTCTGTTGTCAAAAAAAAGTGCAGCTTTGAAAGAAAAAAATCAAAGAGCTGCTTCATGTACAGGATTTGAAGACCTCAGCCTTTGTTTGCCTTATATGTGACTCTGACCAAGTTACTTCATCATACAGTAATACAGTACTCTGAAAGGAACACTTATGTCCAGTGGACTCTTCCAGGCTATTAGCAAAGAGTTACACATTTTTCTTTTGAATTCCTGCACCTTCACATAGCTATTAATTAATACTTCACTATATGCTATTTGAGTATGAATCCCAGAATGCTTCTTGTAGTTTAATGGGTTGCATTTTCACTAAATGTGAGTTTCAAGGTAATGGAAGTTTACTCTTTCTCCTGCTAAGTCTCTTTTCAGTGTGACAGTATATTATTTTTGAGATGATGGATGTGAGTGCTTTTTCCATAAATTTTACAAGACAAGTTTTAAAAGAAATCTAAATCTCTGTGATAATTGTAAAAGTAAAGAAGAAAAATATTGTGTACATTGACAAGTCTGACCAGTGTTTTATGGTAATTTATGGAGAGGCAACCAGTTATAACATATTAGTATGGCTGACGAATGCCTGGTTTGGTACCCTGCATAGGAACCTATGTGTCTATGATCCAGGTCCGTTGGCTGTGAAGGTGAATGCTGCAACAACACAGCATTATGAACCATTCAGCTAGTTAGATCTGTACTGAGTGATACTGCAAACATTTCACTGAATGCTCAGGAGAAAATTATACCAAAAGCTTTAGCGTACAACAACTTTAATCTCTACTTTCATCCAATAAGGACTTCATCAGGATAAAGAACTAACAATACCAATCTAAATTTATGCAAACTTGAAACCAATCAACATTTCACATAAATTAACATTAACACCATAAAACTTGGTATTACTACTTGAAAGGTAAAATCTTTAATCTCCTATCTTAAAAAAAACACTTAATATTAATGGTGCCATTTATTCCTAGAAAACTTTCGGCTATTATTAATCTTAAGAATTTATTGCAACACAATACAACTAAATTAATTACTACAGGATGTGTTTCTTTTAAGGCCAAAGGGATGTATAAGTCTGGAAACTGTTCGGTATGTAGATTAATATCGGCGGGGCTTTATTTATACTTGGAACATCTTGGATATACTATTCAGATTCCTGGTGTGTTTAACTGTAAATCCAAAGGGGTTGTATATGTTAGTACATGTACTGAGTGTGATGCTTACTATGTAGGTATGACCACTAGGACTTTGGCCATTAGGATTAAGGAACCTTTGTATGCCATTAAAAATAAAAATGACAAAAATGGTTTGTATAAACATTCAGTAGAATGCCCTAATTAAAAAAAAATCATGTTTATTATAGTAGAGCAAGTTCCCTTGGATAAGAAAGGGAGAGATTTTAAAAATAAGGTGGAACAAAAGGAAACACTTTGGCAATTGAAGTTAAGTGCCGGAAACTGGAGATTAAAGTTGCTGTACTGAGTGATGTCAGAGGATAGCCATTTCTTGATAATAGGGAAGACAATGGAAGATGTAGGTGTCCTGCAAGCATGTAAGCCCTCTCACAAAAAAAGCATGTTGTATATAGTAACATTTCTGATTTTTTTATAACTTGTGTGTTACTGTGCCAAAGCTGCTGCAACATTATATTGTCTTTGTTTGGCTTTATTCATTGGACTAAAGAATGAATTAATTCATTAATATTCAATGATTGTGTTATATAGCCTAAACATTTTGCATTTTAGTAGTTCTAAGAATGTTGCATTTTAGTAATATGTTTTTGCATTACCTTTTTACAGCCTTGAGCAACTGCAAAGGGGTTGCCATTTTCTAGGTCATACAGTCTACATTATCTGGACTGATGATCAAAACCATCTGATCTTTAGCATCCATTAAGTAGTGAGTGTTGCTTATTAGTGTGATACAGTCTCTAAAAGATAGGATTATTAAGGATTTCTATATATCATAAAAAATGTTACACTGTCTGGTAATTAATGCAAAGGACTAAAGCTCTGACTTGTTAATTAGCTACTTCCTGTGCCAAGGGAACAGGATTTGTCTTTTCCAGTGCTTTGGAGCAACTGGGAATTTGGGCTAGGTTTCTTAATGGTTTCCTGGACTGCATGCCTACTCACTAACCATGAAACTATTTGTCTGTCAGCATCACTCATCTTGTTCAGGAAATGTTATGGCAATATTATCACCACACCATTTTTAATGTAACAAGACATTTATTCTTCAAGGGCAGCAGGCACTGAATTTGTATATGAACTCTAAAAAATTGTTTATCAACAGCAACATTTGCTTTAGTAACAGTTCTTTTTAATGTGGAATTTTTCAGAAGACGTTTACTTCTACAGAGGTTGTACATATAGACTTATAGCATATGTTATCACATGGTTAATATTTCTTATAGGTTTATAGGTGTATACTAGGCTATCAACCAATAGGCCTTTATAAGCCTAGCCATGCAGCCCAAATGTGACCCACAAATTTGATTTATAAACGGTTGATTTACTGACTGCGTCTGTCCATTAGAGGCATAGATGCCAGATAAATGGCAAATTTCTGATTACCCATCCAGGGGTCCTATTTGGTGAGGGAGGAACTCTGCTTCACATGGATGGGGAGCCTGTTCCAGAAAATGGGAATTCTCTGAGAAACATAACTGTCTCTCCAACATGTCCTATTTATGTCACAACCAAATTTGGGTCTTTTGCGCTAGTAGTCCTGATGTTGCTTGTTTTGCAGATGTGCAAAAGGTTCATCAAAACATAGTTTAGGAATGCCTTGTATGCCAGGCAAAGATCACTTCTTAGTAGTCTTTATGATACAGAATAAAGAGACAGGGCCTTGAAGCAATCAGAGTCAGACATTTTCTTTACTCCCTGTATCCTTTTTGCAAGGAACCTTTGTGGATGGTCTAGTTGCTGCGTGTGTCTGGCCAGGTACATACCAAATAGGGTGTTATACTCTGAAATGGTTCTGAAGAGCTGGCTACAGTGGTACAATAATGTCTCTGGACCTAGATGCCATGTCTTTACTTATAAGCTGAGTAGCATAGAAAGATTTTCTCACTACCTTGCACACATGTTGGTCGGAAGCTAGGTTACTATCTACAAGATTTTCCAGATCCCTGACTAGTGAATCAACTTTTAGGGGTGTTTTATTGATGATGCAGTTACTTGGGGTGGCTGAATTTCTAAAGGATACTATAATGCATTTCTTATCACTGAGTTTTAAACCATGGCTTTGGCAACAAGTATTTGTTTGTGTTAAACCTTAAGAATTGAAGAAATCCAAAAATACTGTAAACCACGACAGATGAACCAGCCAAATAATCCACAAAATTCTTTAATTCGATACAAAACCTCTTTTAAAACCACAATAAAACAAGCGCTTTCGCCTGATAAATATCAGGCTTTATCAAGAGCTTGTTTTATTGTGGTTTTAAAAGAGGTTTCGTATCGAATTAAAAAATTTTGTGGATTATTTGGCTGGTTCATCTGTCGTGGTTTACAGTGTTTTTGTGTTAAACCTTTCTGAAGGGTGTTCTCATCTTGGGGAGATTCAGTGAATGCTCTAGTCTTGCAATCATCTGTGATCTTAGTCAGACAGAGGCCTTTGACATTGGCTTTAACCTCCAAGAAGTAGATGCGAAAAAAGAGTGGGCCCAGCAAAGAGACCTGAGAGACTCCACTGGTGACCGGCCTCTTTGTGGAGGTGGCCTTACTGATACTAACCACTTGGGTCCTATACATAAGCCAGCTAGCTGTCTAGTGTGTTATAAGGGGGCTTTTGCCTTCTTCTGTCAGTATGTTGACAATGCCTGAGTGGAGCATTGTAACAGGTGCTTTAGCCATATCTAAGTAGGCAGTATGCACCACGTACCCCTCATTCATTGCCTTAGTGACCTTTTCAAAGAATTCCATCAGGTTTAGTAAGCATAACCTTCCTCTGACAAAGCCAAACTGGGATGGATCCAGTGTCTTGATGTCTCCTATGTCCTTGTTGATAATTTCCATGATAATGGCTTTGCAAATAAGACTACTTAGACTAATGGGTCTAGGATCTATTGAAGGTCTCCATTATGAAGAGGGATAACCATCGCAATCTTCCATTTTTATGGCACAAATCCTGTTTTAAGACTAGAGCTAAAAAGTGACTTCATATTTCAGGTCATTCAGGGGGCATCCTGATATGTTATTGGGGTGCATTGAGACTGTGTCCTTGGCTTTAGCAAGTGCAACTAGTACAAGCTCCCTAGTGATAGTCGGAGGAGTTATGTTTGAGAGTATCTCTTAGGAAATGGTTGGGGTGAGAGGGACCTAAAACTGGAACTGAATTTGCCCACTAACAGGTCTGCTATATAATCAGCCTTGGTGAAAGTGGCACCATTAGCCACCAGTTCAGCACGTTACTGTGTGCTGCATTTGAGGTTTCTGACAAAGCTGAAGAAGGCATTATGGTCATCATTCACTTGGGAGACAATCTTAATCTCAAAGCTAGCTTTGATGACCTAAGTAGCCCTCTTAGTCATATACTTATTTTGATGAGATAACTTTTGTCTTTATGGGAATTACCCTTCCTGATTTTTGCCATATTGTTTCTTCTTTTGTTGTATATCTTCTTCAATTTGGGATGCTACCAAGGCAGTTTCTTTCTGAGGCTAGTGCTGGGTTTACTTCTGGTAAGTAGAGCAGCCTCTATGCAGAAATTGACATGGCTCTACAGAGTTTCTGAGAGCAATTAAGCATAGGCTGCTGTGTTCTTGGGGTTTAGAGGGGCACGGAATTTAGACAGACCATCACTTAATAAAAGATAGTTTGCCCTGGAAACAAATTGTAACTGTTACTGTTTTTGCTATGGGTAACAGAGTTAATTTTAATTTTAGAAAGCTTTATGGTCAGACCATACCAGGGTGGACGAGATATTGGGGGGTGCAGTGTTCTCCCACATTTGTGAGTATGAGGTTCAGTACGTTGGAGCCTCTAGTGCGTGTTTTCACTATTTTGTCAAGTGTTGGTATTTACAAGGTCCAAGAATCTCTGTTCCTGTAGATTTGAGGACATATAGGATTTCCAGTCTATACAGGGGTAATTAAAGTCTCCTATCAGTACAGTGTTAAGTTGGATGGTAAGTGTCACCAGTAGGTCCAAGTGTGGACTGTGAACTTCTTGGGACATAGAGGGTGACCTATAGCTGGCTAGCATATAGTATGGGATTTTGCCTATGGTGATCTGCATATGGAAAACTCCAGCACATCATCCTGTCTAACTAATCTCGAGGTACTCTTGTTATTGATTTATATCAAGATGTCTCCACTTTTAGCCCTTGTCTGTGCAGCTACTGGTGTAGAAGTGTGGAAGGCACTGAATCCTTGCACATCTGGTGTACTCTCTACCACTTTATTCCATGGATCAGTAACTGTACAGATGTCTATATTCTCAAATGTGACGATGGCTTGGAGGGAGTGTATTTTTTTATTCAGGCTTCTGGCATCGAGCAGTAACACCTTAATGTTCACTTGATTTTGCTGTGTTGATAGGTTTGTCAATTTGGCATTGGCTACAAATGGCACTATGGAGGTGGATAAAGTTTTAGTCAGTATTTGAAAGCCTAGAGGGAACAAGTGCAAACCATCTTTGGCAAAGCAGCATGGTCTGCTAATCACATCCTTCCAAACAGATAAATACTGGATCCCTTTAGAATGACAGTAGAAAGTCAGCCAATTGTTAAAATCAAGAATCTTTTGCTCATACTGTGGCGTCATTCTCAGTGATGGTGATGCGCTGGTCAATACTAGGCTTATACCAGCCTGATACACACAGTCCGAGAGTGCCATAATGTCTCTCTTCATATAAACCAGGGAGGCCAGTCTCAGGTCATTTACGCCTACACTGGCTATAATGAAATTATATTGGTACTTGTAGTCTAATAATTTGAGTCCATGCATGATTTGGTGGATCCTGGCTCAGATAAGCAACTAACCATTATCTTGCCCTTGTTCAGCCTGGTTAGAGGGGCATGTCTTACAATGGAGTCCCCTATGATGAGAGTCTTACGAAGTGTGTTTGCTTGCCTTAGGGGTTTATTGTTTGAGTCTCCATTGAATGCGACTGTATGTGTGGTGTTAGGTGTTCTTTTTTCCGAGTGCCTTTGGGCTTGCTGAGGCATAGTTTTGACAATGGATGATCTAGGTGATATTTGTTATTTAGGAAGATTACTTTTAAGTGCCTTAGCATATGTTAGTTTATGTGTGTGCTGTGTGCTGTGTGAGGTGGATGTTGTGGACATAGTTTTGACAACCTCACTTGCAGTTGTATTTGAGCCTTTAGCCTCCAGTGTCATTGGGTAAATACACCCCTTGCATGCTGTGTCTGTTGCTTTAAGGATTAAGTGGCTGTTGGTAAACATGAGACAACTGCTACATTGTCCCAAAGTGCCCGTACCCACCAAGATAACTGGAGAAAAATTAGGAAATTGCATATCCACAATGCCCAGTCCTTTGATCAATGAGCTACAAGGGGGTTATATACTGGGGATGAAAGGTTATTAAAGGTGCTTTGTTGGTGCCAGCTAATAAGGGTGCTTTATTGGGGCAGATTATGCTAAACAGTACTAAAGTCTACTAACTTTAATACTTACACAAATGTCCCTGTCAATGCCCAGCTAGCTGCTCTAAGCTTGTCTGCACACAAAAGCTTTTTTTCTCTTTCTCTTTTAATTTAAAGCTTGGCATTCACACTTCAGGGCTTTCCACACACTTTCTTTGAATGAAGTGTATCTGTTCAGATCCAGCTACTTATGAACACTTCAAGCAGGACCTGACTATGAGGTTTAAAACTAGGGGATATAAAACTGGGGATATACTCACCGCCAGTAATTGGGTCTCAGGACTACACACAAAGGACCTTTTGAAGTACAAAGGTAAAATACAGGGGAGGGGGTGACTCGGTGATTCGGTTTGTAACCACCTATGGGAGAAAGACCAACATGTTACTGGATAGTGTCCAAAGACATTGGAATATCCTCCTAGCAGACACTAGTTTATCGGAGTTTCTTCAGGACAGATGTTCTTTCTCCTTTTGTAGAGGGAGGACCCTTGGATCACATTTCAATCATTTCAAACATGGCTCCAGATACACTCAGGATCCCATTCAAAGAACTCTGACAGGTGATTTACTTTTTGGATGTGTCCGTTGTGGACACTGCATACATTGCCATAGGTGGATAAAGTCCAAATAGTTTACCAGCAGGAACACAGTTATTGTTTATGATATCAGGTTGTATGCTAATTGTGGAACTGACTGGGTGATTTATCTTGCGAGATTCACCTGCACGGTCTTGTATATAGGACAAACTGCTAGACCCTTGAGACTACGTATATCTGAACATTGCAGTGACATTAACACCAAATAACCAAATAATACTTTGTATAAACACTCAATGGCACACAAGAATGCACATTTTAGATTTCTTATTATAGACAGGATTGTGGGGAATAGAACAAATAAAGCTGGGTGGCATTCAATATTAAATACAAAAGAAAATAAATGGATTATTAAGTTGGGTGCTTTATTCCCACTGGGGCTTAATGAGAATTCTTGAACAACCAATGAGCATGAATTTTGTTTCGACTTTGTAGTATATAAGGGCAATGGATTTTAATGGCTTTTTGATTTAACACTGATAAAGGCTGCTTAACTTGCTTAGCTGAAACCGGTTTGTTACTGCTCTGTTTATACATGCTTTAATAAAGAATTTCCATACCACAGTCTGCTGGCCTTTGTGCTTTTTTGAATTGGACTCATCCTTTTTGAGGTCATGCAGTTGCCATACTTGCAAGGGTTCTTTTACTTTAATTATATGAAATTGTCATAAAGCTACATCAGAAGAGAAGCAGTGGGGTCATTCAAGAAATAAGGAAAGACTGATATTTTGGATGCAGGTCTTTAAGAGAATCACAACAGTCATAGAGAATATTATATTCATAAAGTAATAGAAAGTAAACTAAGATCTAAGCCACCATGGGAATGGAGAAAGGAGAGTCTGCCAGTAGGGATGACTCATTCCACCAATCTTTTGTTATCTTGAATGCCAGTACATTCTCTGTGCACCACTCATTTTGCTTTTTTGCAAAGAAGTAACTTTACAGATGCAAGAAATATCTAGTCCCTACTACCTGTGCCCTTCTCTTTTCCCTTTGTATTTTCTGTTCAGGAGGACCAATTGACACCCCCATGACATAATATTTTGTACTCACTGTAACAGAGGCATAACAAAGGTGAGGTGTAGAGGATGCCTGTCCCAGGTGCATGCTGTTAGGGGGCATGATTGACAGCTGCTGATTTGGAGTGGATATGCAGTACCAACATTCATATAAGAAGCCACAGGTGATATTGTTGGTGTTTTAATAAATGCTGATATTGTCCTTGTGTAGCTCAGCACTTCATTTACTGTATAAGACAGCTGGAAGACATTTTTGTTGTCAGCTTCAGTACTTATTTTTGTTTGTTTTGTTCCTCAGTTTTGGGTTGAGGAAGATGCTGGTCCAGGGGAGTTGCCCAGGGCACCAGATGACCTAGTTATATATGTGCATGTCCAAATATCTCTAATAAAAGGGGGTGTAGCTCCTCCAGTCTCTAGGTATAGCCTTTCTCCTCCATCCCATGAATCTTTCTGGTGATTTTTTCTTGATTCTCTCTCACAACCTGAAGATGCTGTCCTTATGTATTCCCAAGGACCATGTCAAGTACTCATAGTGTGACTTAACTTGGAGCCAGATGGGTGAAAGCATTATCTTATTCAAAACAAGAGATCCATTTTTGTCCAGTTTGTGAACTGTACAGCTCTACACCTCAAATTAAGCCCATGTCTCCTGCCTTAATACTTATTTTCCAATTGTTTTATGTTCTGTTTTTAATGTAAATAATATAGCAATAAGCATGTACCTCAGTCTGCTCTCCCTTACATTGTATTTTTCATAAGTGTCTCTTTATCATATTATGTTATTGGAATAAACTTTGTAATAGTCTCATTGTATAACTTCTTTAATATTATGAAATAATGGTCACCATATTTTTGTGTATCACTGGAGAATTTTTCCCCAGGACTCCACTGAAAATGATCATATTATTGGCAGAGTTGGACTTTCCTAGTAAATAAATGCCAATAAATAAAATAAATAAAAAAATAAATAAATGAATAGATATATAAATAAATAAATAAATAAATAAATAAAGTTAATTAAATAAATAAAACTAATTAATTAATTAATTCATCTATGTCCTCCTGGAATCATTTTCATAAAGATAGATCCCAGCAATCTGTTGACCTTTGTGTAGTACAGAGTATGTGTGCTGTATCTTTAAGAGGCATTTCTAGGACTGAATGTGCATATAAATAGAAAGCACATGCTAGTTTCAGTGCCATTTTGAGAGTGCAGCCAGAGAGTGAGCATGTATGAATGTAATAGCTAGTTTGTATATAAGTTTATCTAAGTTAACGTCATTAAGCCTCAATCCTGATGTGTTTGTACATAATAAAGCTGCTTGAACAGAACCCACAAAGACTTGTCTATTACATCCATACTAGACAAGTGACATGGTGTCAGAAGTGGGATTCCAGAAACTGCTTTCCAGAGCTATGAGGTGCAGAGTTAACATTGAAGGTAAACTAGAGAAACAAGCATAAAAAAGAGCCAGCAAAGAACCCAAGGTAATGAAAACTTGCATGAACAGTTTATTTTATAAAAAAAAGAAATAAACTGAGCATTACAAGGGTGCAGACAGCTTTATTAAACAAGTAAGAGGCACAAAAGGTTTATTAATTAAACAAAATGTTTAAAATTAAGATATCTGATAAAATTATTTTTAATGACGGTTTGGAATTACCTCAGAATTGCAAAACGGTGAGAGGGACGTAGCCTAGATGGCCAACTGAGAGCAGTGAATTTTGAGAGCTCCATAAACTAGTATAATAATATAGGAAAATTTTATTATTTTCAAGTTTAAAATGTCAGAAATCTATAGATAAACTACTGAACTACATAAATATCAATTTTGGTGGAGATATACAAAAATTTTCCTGTCAAGTAACTTGGAGATATATTGAGTCACTGAACGTGAACAACTCAAGGAATTCTCACCAAGATGCTGCTTTGAAAAAAAATAACTGCAACTGATGGCATCCACCTTACAGGAACTATCTTTGAAGATGGATGGCTTTAAAATGACTTAGAAAAACTCAAATTAAATTCTCAAAAACAGACTAATACTCTACAGCAACACTATACAAAAATAGCAAATATAGAGACTTCTCTAAATGACATTGAAGGGAGACTCAGAGAGGAAGAATTCCAAAAAGAATTTCTGCTTAAACAGAATACATGGCTGCTTAACAAAATAGATGACTTAGAAAAACAGGGAAAGAAGAAACAACATAAGGATCTTTAGTCTGCCTGTAAACACTGAAGGTGAAGACATTATTTTATTCTTAACCTGGAGTCCTGAATTTTTAGACTGGAAACAGGGACTTTCATTTGGAATTGAAAGGGTGCATAGAGCATTGAGGAAACCTACTTCTAACTCAACAAATACTCCACCTAGATCCATAGTTATAAAATTTCTTTCATTTCTGGACAAGGAACTAATATTAAAATCTGCTTGGAGAAAATCACCCTTAAAATACAATCAAAACCTGATAAGGTTTGACAATGATTATTCTTCCAGAATACTAGAACAAAGGAAATACATTTGGCCAATAATAAAACTGTTGAAACAAAACAACATTAAAGCACAGCTGGCCTTTCCAGCCAAGATAAAAATGCCAATTTGATGAGAACCTTTAATGACTTAGAAGAAGCTGCTATATTCATCAAAAATAACAACATAGTGTCTATCCCAGAAGAAATGGAATGGATGGCCCCTACTCTTAAGAGAATAAAAGAAACAAATCATTGGACTGATGCTAGAAAGATGAAACAAAAAACTGATTCCAAGATAGCTGTCCCCAAAAAATAAATAAATAACTCTTACAACTACATCTGTCAAAGTATCAATTGATATGGTGCATCACTTGTCATCTGTTTTTAATTTTAGAAAAGGAAGGATTATTAAACAACTGAGAAACAGTAATGATTTATTCAGAATGTTCAAAGAGTCCAATAATTCTTCACAAACAAAGGTAGGTCAAGATGGGTTACTATTTACATTATATATAAGCCTAATAAAGCAACATATAATACAAACATAGAAGTTTCTATTACCCTACTTGAACTCAAAGAATAGTTATCTTGTTCATTTTTCATTGATTTTACTTATAATAATTTAAGTAGTAAATTAACTAATTCAACAAGGTACCATTCATCAGAGTTCACTCAAATCTAACAAATGAACATCATATATAGTAGCAGTAACAGTAGAGTGTTTTGAAAAAAAATGCTGCCATGGAGACTAATGCCTTCTTCAGTTAAAGTATGGTTTAGAAATGTCATGTATATCCTGGTTAAATAATAGTAACAAGCTCTTAGTACAAATGTCATCATTATTCTGTCTAAATATAGTTAATAATTATGGCAAGTATCACAGCTACAAGTGCTATTTGATCAATCCTGATGTGGTGTGCATGGATACAGCTCTGTCTGGCAGCTAGTACAAATGTCATTATTATTCTGTCTAAACATAATTAATATCAACTATGGCAGGTATCATAGCTTCAAGTGCTGTTTGATTAAGCCTGACATGGTGTATGTGGCTGCAGCTGTTATATGTTGCCGTTTTCATCTCCAGGAAGCTGTGTGTTGTGGCTTGTGATCAATGATTACTGATGCTTGTGAATTAGGAAGAGACATTTGGTGTTTTAGCCTGGATCCATGGGGAAGGGGGTGGATAGAACTGTGATTTGGGATATTTTGTCAGAGAATGTTTGTTTGTACGTCTGCTGAATGAGAGGTGGGAGGGCTGGAGGAGTTGATAAAGGACAGGTTTGGTGTGGTATTAATAGTACTGCTGTGAGAAAGATTTTTGTTCGTGACAGTGATTTAATGTTGAGTAACACTATTGAGATTTGTCAAATCCATGAAGTTACAGAAAGGTATACAAGTATGCTTGCAAACGATAAGAGCATGGTTTCAGCAGGCTCCAGAGCAAATGTAGACAACATGCAACACGTGACAAGCAAAAGCAGGCCTAAGCACATGGCAGCTATAGCCCTTGCAGGTTCACCTGGGAAACCGCAGAGTTTTTCAGTAAGTTGTGAGAAAGGAGCATGCTCAGTGCAGTAAAAGCATGAATCAGCAAAACCCAAATCCAGCTTTATTGTTAACTGTCGCAATTGTGGTACCAATCATGAGTCTAAAAGAAACAAATGTTAGCATGTGGTCAGCAATGCCACAAGAGTAAAAAATGGAACCATTTTCAAAAGTCTTGCAAGTCAAGTAAACATCACACAGTTATAAAGAAGGGTCACTCAAAAAAGCAGGTTGAACATATAGAGAGCTGCAATTCTACTTTCTACATAAATGGTGTATCAGTAATTGGTGAAAAGGTTGATGCAGTATATTTATTGGCAAAGAATGAAGTATTTTGTACTGTCCAGATCAATGGTAAATCTACCTAGCTTAAAATAGACACTGGTTCAAAGTGTAATGTTATGCAGCAGACACATTTGCTAAGATGAGAGCTAATGAATAACTCAATGTGGCTAGTAGTGCGAAACTTGTTGCTTATGGAGGTGAAAAAAATTCAAACCGAAGGCTCAGTAGTGCTTTCATGTTTGTCTACAATGAGACTCAACTGCCACCTCCCTGCTTAGTTAATCACCCTTTTTATATCTTTTATATATCCTTTATTTGGCTCCTTCTCCATCCTCCATTGTTGTATATATATTTGTGTCTTTAGCAAAGGGAATGATCTTGCTGTTTATACCATAAAATCTTCTGAACCAATCATATTGGAATCTTCTTCTTCTTTCGGCTTTTCCCGGTTAGGGGTCACCACAGTGGATCACCTGTCAGCTCATGATTGGCAGTAGAGTTTTACAGTGTCGAGTTGCCAGCCTGGTGCTCAACCTTCCACAGAAGGCACAAACATGCACGCACACACGCCTAGGGCCAATTTAGAGTGTCTAGTCCACCTACAGAATGCCTTTGGGATGTGGGAGGAAACCCATGCAACCACAGGGAGGACATGCAGACTCCACACAGAAGGCACCTCAGTCGAGGATCAAACCAGAAAATTTCTTGCTGTGAGGCGACAATGCTAACTGTTGCACCAATCATACTGGAATGAACCCCTGCAATACTTTTACTAGATATTTTCTTTATACCTGATAATTCTCCTTTCAGCACAACCATCTATACCCTACCCTTCCAGCATATATCATGGCCCTTTCTTACTACTGATCATACCCAGCCTCTTTATTTTCTCTAGTACATGCCTGTGTGAGATCAGGTTAAAGGGCTTGGTGAAGTCCAGTTGAACAAGCATTGATGATACTCTCCTGTCAAGTTCTCCTAACACAGTCATAAAACTGAATGACTGACAGACCACAATTTTGCCTAACAGACCTAGCTGTAATAATACTTTTAAATTTAAACATTTCCTAGAAAGGCAGACAGTAGCCTATGCTTCTGCCTGGATATTCCTAAGATAAGCCTCAGTGGACAATAACTTATATTACAGAACACAAGAAGGGTTTCTATTGGTTTTGGACTTTATACTGCTCATGGAAAGGAATTGTCATGACTGATCCTGATTGTCAGCAAAGATGGCTACAAGTAAAGGGTAAATGAGGAAGAAAGCCCAGGAAATGAAGCTGTACGAATTATGCATAATCTAAATTATATGTATCTTCTCCACTGAGCGGTAAGTAACTTTGTTGTTCAGTGTGGGAACCTACCTCTTACTTGAAAAAAAATATTCCAAAAATTTGTTAGTCAACATTTCAGGACAGCTTTCTGAGTGTATATATATATATATATATATATATATATATATATATATATATATATTTTTTTTTTGTCTTTTGAACAAGTTAGCTATGCATTAAATTAACCTGCATTACTTAATTTGTCCTGGACCATGTCATAATCATATTTATTTATTTATCAAAACATTCTAAATGAAGTTTGACATGTCTAACAGCTTCTTGTTCTTCTGTAGTGGCTGCTGACCATTGTTAATGCCAAAGTGCAAGAATAGAGCATAGCATTGCTGAAATATACTTAACAAATGCCAGACTTAACAAAATGTCAGAAAGGTACTTACCAAACCTATTTTTCCATGATTATGATCATGACACTCCATATATATACTGCATTTTACTTGTATTGTTATTAATGCGTAACTACCAATACTTTCTAAAATTATTGCTCTGAGCATCTTCTTGGTGCTAGTTTAACAAGTTATGATTTTATTATCTCATTTTTGTTATTCATGCTTAGAAGTCTAGACTTGGGTAACAGTTTGCATTTTTTGCCTGACTTATTTCTAGCTGCTGTGCAGCTGCATGGCATTACTGTGTTACGTACAATTAGTTTACTATAATTAGGTAGCCTTTAAAGTAGTCTGTCCGATTGTTCAACAAGAATATGTACAGCAATAGAAATAGATTGGGACGACTGGAATAAAATCCATTCACAAGCAGTGTGATTACCAGAGACAATGTTGGACAAGGTTTTCTCTGTTACCATGTGAGAAAGGATGAATCTGGAAGGAAGGATTGCTAAAGCAAGAGCAGTAATTTATTAAAAGGGACCTTTTTAAGAGAGCACTCGTTTCCCCAGGTCACGAGGCACAGATAACACCAAATGGCAATTATAATCACTGCCAGAAAGGTCAAGAGCTGCAGAAATGAAGCTGTAGTTTTTTTTTTTTTTGGGGGGGGGGTTGAAGGACCTACCCAGTAGCTCTACCTTCTGTCAAGCAACTGAAACAGTTTGTTTCCCATATTTGCACATGAACCTGCTGTCCCATTCATTCCTTGGTGGAGGTGAAAGTCAGATGTCAGTAAGCAGGCCACTTTACCAGCTCAGCAGACCACCCTATTGACATCTTCTCGGAAGTTTGTATGTACCAAAAGTGCTGCACTTGAGGAGATCCATGGATATTACTGTGCATGCACAATCTCCTGGATAAGTGGCTCACCACTATGCATGCTGGCTACACTAGGCGCCTTGCTGCATGCAAGGTAACTGCATTCCTACACTCCTGCAGGTGTTACAAATGCAGGAAGATGAGTTGCCTCCCACCCCAAGGATGGGCAAGTTGACTTCCACTCCCTTCCTGCCCCTGTCACTTCCTCACCAGCTGTGACTCTAGTCAAACCTAGGTCACTTGGGTTACAGCCAGGAACATATTTTTCTGCTTCAAAGGGACAGTGCAGTTGATGTTGGGATCAATAACAGACTCTTCCATCTGACCGAAGGCCAATGCCATTATTTCCTTATGCTTAAACTTAGCTTAGCGTTATGGTAGAGATATAAGTAGCATTTCAGCCATGAAACAGAAACAACAGTCATTAATTATGTGAAGTAGCATGGGAAACTTCTAGTATGTCAAGGCTTATTTGTAAAACTCCAGATATTTATGTAACCTGCTTTTAAACCACAAAAATACGAGTGTGAAGAGTGGAAGAATTAGGCCAAGGCTGGGTTATTCTCCACATTGTATCAGTAAGAGGCATTAATTATGAGAGATATCAATCTTCATGTTAAGTGGAACAACAAACCTACAGTATTTCACTTCTAATGTTTATTTTTATTTATTTTTATTTTACATTTGTTAATCGGGTAAGTCTGACTGGATATAGGTCCATTTTCTGTGGATTCCCGGGGAGAAAAGCTCCAGACATACATAACAAGTATAAATACAGTGAATTATTACAACATGGAAATTTGTTCAACAATATATGCACGCATGCTCAAGATTTTCTAAAATACACACAGGAAATAGTTGGAAATTATTAACTGAATAGGAAATAGTTGGAGATTATTAACTGATAAGGGAGATCCCATACATTTATAGTGGTTCACATACATAGTTGAGACAGGATATCATCTTTACTTTAATACTTTCCAGTAGGTGAGAGACATATACTCACTAATGTAAGATGAATTAAGTAAAGTCATAGAGCTGTAGAAGGGTAAAAAGAGGAGGACTTGTGAAGATGGGAGGCATAGCTAAACAAGAGTTAATTAATGTAATGTCAGTGCAGGGAAGAGCAGAAATGGAGTATATGGTGGCTCTGATAACAAAGGGGTATATTTCTTGAGAATGTGAAGGCACAAATGACTCAAAGGCTAATAGAAGGCGCTAGAAGAAATTTTCAGAAATAAGATGGTGGAAGCAAAAACTGGTGTGGCGAGAAGAAAACAAAACTACAGTGTATAAGGGGTAAGGGATAAATAACAGAATAAAACAATGTCATTTAAGGTAGCTGTTTAACGTAGGTGTAAAGCTCAGCTTACACTAGAGACAGGTAGCAAAACTGTGGGAAGGATGAATTATAGTTTTCAATCCTGAACAATAAGCTCTATAGCTAACTCTGCTGCTTTATATTTATCAAATATTCAGTTATAATTAAGTTATACAAATAATGCACTCTAGACCATGCTAGTTTCAAGCTGATAGCTGAATTTTACAACTAGAATGTTTCTGGTATCAATCTCAGCCATAGTTTGCAAAGATGCTTATGAGTGAAGCTCGAGAGGTAAATCTGGGCATCCATGTTAAGAATGCATAATTAAAGGTTATGATCAGAGACACAATCATAATTCTTTGTAGTACATAGAGCTTTATCTGTTCCAAGTAATTCCAGTTACAGAAAAAAAAAGCACAAAGTGTTCACCGGCTTTGAAAGCAGGTAAAGCCCTTAACTTGCAATATTAAACAGACAGTGGCAGATCACCTATCAGTTTATTTGTTTAACATTTGTGGGTGTGGCAAAGGATCAAAACCAGCCAAAGTTTTTAATGTTGTTTAATTCACTTAAATGTTAATGGGAGGACAGGTTTTGCATCAATATGTGTTTCTGAACAATAAGATGCATGAAACTCTGTTTCTGACATTTATTACTGCCTGTAATTCTCAGAGATTAACCAGAAAATGAACAAATTTACAAGGGACAGGGCAAGTTTACAGGTATATTCAGCAAGGCAAAAACAAATCTGTTTTTACTCCTGTCTTTCTCATTAGAGGCTTGCACTGTCAGTACTTAGTGCCTAAAGTGAGACCTAATATTAACAGCATTTAGAAAGGTGTTTATAAATTAAGAACCTTTCTAAGCATTGTTAATGTCAGGTCTTGCTTTAGATTAGTGATAAACTAACTTGCCTTTGTCCCAGTATTGGAGCGTAATCATGATGTACTACATGAATACTGTCCCCCTAAAAAGGAAATAAGTAAGTTAAGGATATATTGTTTCACAATGAGTGGGAAATATGAACTTGCAAAAGAGAGGGGGAGCAAATGTTTTATGATAATAACAGGAAATAATGTCAAAAGTTTACTGTTGTATGCAATCCATTTGTAAGGGAGGAAAGACAATACTAACAAATAAAGTCTTAAGGTTCACCATGCACAGATGATTCATTTTGTCTTTTCCGCCATTAGTGGACGAGTACCCAGACAATGTGAAGAAATGCTGCAGTGATGGAATGGCACAGATTAAAATGAGACTAACATGTGAACAGCGGGCAAGCAGAATCAAACCTATCTATCCTGTTTGCAAAAAAGCTTTCTTAGAGTGTTGCCAATATGCCGAGAAGCTCAGAGCGGAAGAGAGGAAGAGAAGAATCCATCTTCCAGGACTGGCACGAAGTGAGGATTTTTTTAATATATTTTACTACATTTATTTCTTGCATATATCAAAAACATACCCTCAATTATATCTTAGACATCCGTATGGCTAATGATGTTTATAACTATTGCAATTATTACACACATTATATCATAAGTTTATATTGCTGGATGCAGTTTACTTCATCAAGGGCTAACTCATAGCAGTGCATTTGCTTAAGCATAGTAAACCAAATGAACTAATATAACTTCTCCCAAGGATTAGTAAGCTCAGAATTTTATATTAGTTAGGGGCTGAAGTGATCTTTTGGGCTCAGCTGCATAGGTTTTGGTGAGTTAAACATCAGAGTTATATATCTCCATTAGTCTTCAAGCTGAGAAACTTTAGACAGCACTGCACATGGTTTTAGTTTTTCAAAGAATATCAGCGTCAGGATTATTTACAGTGATTAGATGCCTGAATGCTGCATCTGTAACAGCTTTCCTTACAAACCACTCAGGAATGGGAACAGGAATGGGAATCCCTCTGAGCTACGCGCACTAGGGACCAAACCTTGTCACCACAATAAACAGAACATGCTGGAGGGATGGATTCCTGTCCCAGAGACTTCCCATACTCTGGAACAAACTACCTATCTGTATCAAACAAAGCTCCTCATTAGCACTCTTCAAGAAAAATCTTGATGATTGGATGGGAGATAGGAAATTCACCCCGGGGATCACTTCTGTGGCTCTGCTCAACAGGGGCACAGGAAAATAATGTTCTTGGGTGGTGAAAGCCAGGGTGCCTTTTTGGCTAGGCTTATATAGGCCCTAGGGCCAATAGCCTAGTACCTACCTATGAACCTATATATCCCATGTGCCTCTGATACAAAAGGTTTGGGAGGTCACTCAGTGGAAGTTCTAGCTTTGCTGGAGTTTTCATTTTGTTTTTACTGATTGGTTTTTCAGTGAACTTCTCACTCATTTTTTTTAGTTTGTTGTTTGGGATATTTTTGCAGTGACTCTAATGATAATGGACATGGGTATGACAGCCCTGTGTTTCTAATGCTTAGTCAAACACTCTGCTTGTTCTGTGCTGACAAGGTCAAAACAAGGCTGAAATATGCATATCCACAGCTAGTGGGGTTTGGCTTTATTGGCATAAAATTGTCCAGTAAAATGATGAAACAAGTCATGGGTATTCAGAATTACCAATTAGCCGAAGCACCTGATGTTCATAAGGATCATTTGCATATATCCCATGTGCGTTTGGAGGGGGGTCACTCAGTGGAAGTTCTAGCTTTGCTGGAGTTTTCATTTTGTTTTTACTGATTGGTTTTTCAGTGACATTCTCACTCATTGTTTTAGTGTAGAACAGTACAAAATACAGCAGAAAATGCTGGAACCCACACTGCAAACCCCAAAAAGATGGTTATACAAAATTCAAAATACACATTTTATTGGAGGTTTCGCACTTTTGTTCCTTAAAGGAACTTCTTCAGAACCAATAAAAAATCCAAATCAGACAATTATAAAGTTAAAAAAAAATCTGCCACAAATTGTCACCCACCAATAAAATTCAAAGTATCACCAACCAATTTTATGTAAACTGTAAATAGTTGTATGCCTTAAGGACTTGATGAGATCAATTACTTCAAATCATATTGGTTAGTGATATATTTATGAGGAGTTTTTTACTTTTATAAATGCCTGATATAAAAACTGAACCATTTCCGGTGAAAGATTAGGTGTAAAAAACAAAAAGTCAATCCAATCATTCAAATACTCCGAAAACCTCACTGACCTTTAACACAGAAACATTCTGTACGATAATGACGTAATCAGTAAAGTGTGAATAAATTCAATGTTGTCAAAAATGTGGATTTGAATGCTTGTCTTTCATATTCACTCAGAATCAAGGCAGTGCAGTGATCATGTTTGTGAAAATGAAGTATGTCTGATATTTCCTGTGAAGTATCATGATACAGCATATAATGCATAGGTGACATCTTTGTAAAAGAGTTGTTATACATGTACTCAGCCATGGAGTGGGTGATCATTACCTCCTGCTCCCAACTCCCTGAAGTTACAAGTCTCCCATTATACTTCATATTAATTCAGTGTATTGTGAGATCCCAGTCCAGACAGCTGTTTTCCCCATTGTATGTCCTCATATTTTGCATATTTAAGTAAGTGGGTATGGGGAGAAAAGACCCTCACATGCAGAGTTTGGTAGGTTTGCTATCTATCTGCAAAATAAAAAAAAAATTTGTTGTGTCTGGGTTTATGTATATTCTAGGATCTTACTTTGGACTAATGTGGCTCAATTAATTTGCACTCAGGACATCAGTAGTTGATTTCTTGCAGTAGATCTTTATAAAGCATCTGGTACAAAAAATGTTGGCACTTGTAAGGAAACCATTTTGGGAAAAACTATATCAGTTGTAGCCTATATTACATAAGATAATTTAGTGAGAGACTTGATATTTTGCTCCCGTTTGTATGTAGTGCCTACAATGTTATTAATCTGCAATCACTTGTCAGTTCTGACTGTTGGATAGTTCTGATTGTAAAGTGTAGGAGTAGTGGTTTAATATGTGTAATCAATGAATTCAGGAAATAGGGGGCAATGAAGAAGTGAAAATAAAGAAACTTTAGTATTAGCATCACTTTATTATTACAAAGTACTGAATTATATTTAATTCATACTGGGTATTAAACAGGGAGAGAAGGGACAGTCACTATTAAAGTAAAAAAATATGCTTTCTGTCATCATGATTGTTAGAATGATAGTTGCAAATCATTTCAGAAGTCAGAATATGTAAAGTTTTCTTTTTTGCCTTGAGTATGAGATGCAATGACTCAGTTTTGGTAGTACTTACTGAGGTAGGGAATAAAATAAAATGAAGTAGAGATAAAGTTTTCCCAAAGAACATGCAGAGAATGTAGCCCGCTCTCTAAAATACATTTAAAAAGCCCAGCTTTTGAATTTGTGGATGCTTGCATTTGTGATTTTTTAATTTGTGAGCGAGCTTAAAAGAAAGCCTGGGATTCATAAATAATCCAAAAATGAACATCAGCTATAGTGGCCAAAAGGTGCATTTTACACAACTGCACACAATTAGATTCACAGATTTGATTAGCGTAAATAGGAAAACCTTGTTATCAGATCATCTGTACACCTCTGGATCACTGGTAATTACCACCAGTGCTAAACAGCACTTTCTAGTGGTAACTACCCACTGGCAGCCCTTGTATCGTGCTGGCACAGGTATCCCCTTATTCAGTCTCCCACACACATGCTGATATTCAAACATACACATACCCAGTGGTAGCTGGTGACTTCAAATCAAAGGGGGGCTGCAGGAGACAACAGAATGGGTGGGGTCAATGGGAAGGGGTGTGACCAAATAGAAAGGGGAGGAGCTATGCTCAAAACTACAAAAACTAACTTTAATTAAATACGTTACCCTGGGTGCCAAACCATCATTATGAGAGTCCAATCAAGACAAAATGAAGTGTAGAAGAATAAAAATATTTCAATGCATTGGCTGCATGACAGCTTACTTAATATCCAGATGGAAACAAAAAGGTTGTGAGGCATGAAAAAATAAATTACTTTTTAAATACATTACTGGAATGCCAGTCACAATCTGCAATGGTGGTGCTGCAGTAGCGTTATCGCCTCACAGTAAGACGCTGTCCGGTTCAATTCTCAGTTAGAGTGTCTTCTGCGTGGAGACATGCATGAATGGGCATACCTTCATTGAAGGTTGTGCATCAGGGCTGGTAACTCGGCATGTAAAAATCAACTACAAATCATTAGCAGACCGGAGTTCCACTGTGGCAACCCCTAACCGGGAAAAGCCAAAAGACACAACAACTGGAATGCCAGTCAAAATCAAGTATAAGAAAAACAAGTAGCACTCAACTCAAACCACTTCTCCTTGCACTGCAGTTCTAATTATAATTTATATTCAGTTTTATTAAAGTACCAAGTAACACGCTGAAAGCAGAAATCTCTGTGATGCCCCCACTTGTAAAAATGTTTCTTATCCAAAAAAGACCTGCTGTCTGACAACTATCTACTTGTTTCATGGGGAAAACATGATCAAAGTAAAAAATGAAAAGCAAACAAGAAACAAGCTCAAGATAAATTGCTTAAAGTATTACTGTACAGGTTATAGACCACACATGATTGGCATTCTGTTTAGGTTACGGGTAAAGCCTGAAGAGATGACTGGAAGTCTCCAACAAGTGTAATGAGCTTCTTAAAATAATGTAATCCTGTCCTTTATTACAAATACTGTCATATGCATTTCAACACCAAAGGCTTGTACATTATCTAGTTAAGTATTCTCTGCATGGCAACAACAGAAAGGCTTTCAGTGTTGGCAATTCTTTAACAGTATGCTTATTAAAGCTTACTTGCATCTTATGATCTCAGACAAGCTTACCTGATGGTCATTAAAGCATTCCTACTTAAACACAGAGCAACATACACTTTGATTAATAAGCATAAATCAACAGTACAGAAATATGACAAACCAGACCATTCTGCAAAATCAAGGACAGATGAAAAGCCACTGAAGTGCTTGTGTTTACCTTGAATGGGGGGATACTCTGCACATTTACACTGCATAACTACTCCTTGCCTTGCTTGGACACATCCAGAGTCACACTACATGAGGCACTGGGGTGCAACAAGTATGTCACAATTTGAAATGTCTCTGGCTGACTGTGATTGCCCTGACACATTTGTCATACCTCTCAACCTCAGAGCAAGAAATCTGGACAAAGCCATACACAGAAGTGGGACAAGGCCCATAAATAAGGACAATTTTAAATATTGCTCTTATAAACTTAGAAAGGTAATAGAGTAGTAGGTCCTGCATTAGTATGAATTTCTGAAGGGTATGACATCTGAAACACAAATGTCTGTCATTATTTTCTAACTTCAGCCTTTAATGATTTGCTACTAATTTGCCAAAAAAACACAATTTTATGAAAAATGGGCCAAAAATGTGATGCAAAAATATAAAATAGCCACACAATACAGCTGTGAACCTGTCAAAGAAGGGACACTTTAATATTAGTACTGCTAACATGAGCAGCTGACAAAAATAAAAAAAATCTGCATGCATTTCTGAAATAAAAGTAATCTATAACTCTGATTATTACAGTTATTTCTTAATTGTAAACCCTCCACGTTTTCTTCCAAAATTGCCATTTTGCGGTGGGATTATTAGGGGAAGAGCAACATTTTGAGCTAAAATTGGGGACAGTTCAGAGGTTTGGATATGCCTAATTTTTTAAAGCAATTTATTTGCACATAGCTCTCACCCTGTTAATGCAGGAAATCTGGACACGGCCAAATATACTTATAAACAGTACAAAAAATTGTATAAACTGAGACAGTTGATAGAATAACAGGTCTTGCTTTAGCATGCATTTTTCTGAAGGTTATGAAGTCTGAAACTCAGTGTCTGTCATTATTTAGTGACTTAATTCCTAAATTATTTGCCAGAAAACCACACATTTAATGAGGAACAAACCAAAAATAAGAAGCAAAAATCTATTCATTCTGTGAAAATCTGGACAGTTGAGTGGTATAGTTCAGCCGGGGCTGTCTTTGAGTTTGCAGCCCTTCCCCCTCACAAAATCATGGTCGAATGGAGCCTCCCCCCCTTCAGCTATTCCAATGAACCATTACTTGGCTATTTCACCCCATTTACCATAAACACTAATTTGCATACTGATTTACTTCTACGATGATTTGGACTTCATTTGAAAGTTTTATTTTGCATTTTACAGCACAAACACTAAGACATCTGCTAAACAAAGCAATGCAATCTCACAATGAAAACAGACTTAGCATTAAAACTTCTCTGCCTTTGAAACTCACATTCATTAAAACAGCATTGAAACCCACATTCAAAGAAAATACATTTTGCCAGTGACAGATAAAGATTAACTTTGGGCTGTTTTCAAATCATAGGCCCCTTGCACGTGAAACATACACGTGGTCTTTGATACACCTTTTTGATTTTATTACATTATATTCCTTGCACAATATAGTAGTTGTAGAGGGCATTTTAAATTTGTTTTGAACATTTTCCAGTAAACAATGAAACAAAATGCATGCACCAATAATGACAAAACTGCCCAATTCAGAACATTTTTCCAGTAAACAATAAAAAAAATGCAAGCACAAATAATGACAAAACTGCCCAATTCAGTACATTTCTATCATAAAAGTCTACTCAAACTTCTACAATCCACTAGTATCAGTAAATATGCACAATCTCTGAAGAAGTAAAAGTCATCTAAATAATTCCACATTAAAAAAACATGTAACTAATGAAGAGGTTGCTACTAGCAAACAACTTTATATGTCAATGTTTCTTCTACAAATAAAGTCTCTGTTGCCCTTGAGGAATAAATTGCCTATGTTTCATTAAAAATGATAAGCTAGTAATATTGCAATAGTGAATGGATGGCAAACTGATAACAGGTTCAGAGTTACTAGGTATCTTCACCGAAAAGGACTGCAGCATCCACCCTCTTTACAATACAGTACAGTATCAGCAATGCATCTACCTACTGTGGGAGTAGAACCCACAGCCTTCTGCATCAAAAGCAAGTACACTACCTGTTGTGCTATTAACAATGCAAGCAAACTCAGCATAAGCACCACTAAACTTTTGTTCCCGTGCAGCTCTCAGCTTCTTGTAAAATCTACTTGACACTCAGCTGTATCTCTGAACATTGCAGCACAAGAAATCTGGAAAAAGCCAAAATTTAGGGGGGGGGGTAAAAGACCAAAAAACAGGGACACATTTTAAACATTGCTTGTATAATATTGGAAAGTTGCTAGAATAAAATGCTGTGTTACCACCATATATTTCACTGCCAAGCATTGAACCCAGGACCCTGTGCAAAACAGTCAGAGCAACATACCACTATGACAAATCAATCATCTATTTTATGAAAGAGGAAGACTGAAACTTAAATGGCTACATTAAGTGCCCACCATAGCTGTCAACATATTAGCACAAAACACCTGAACAAAACCAATAATGGGGGAATACAGCCCCCAAACATATTCAGTGAATTCAGTTCTCACCATAGCTCAAAACCTCTTAGCAAAAACACAGACAAAGCCAGTAATGTGGGACTACAGCCCCCAAACATATTCAGTGAGTTCAGTTATCACCATAGCTCTCAACCTTGGCACAAAAAATCTGGATGAAGCCAATAATGGGGGAATACAGTCCCAAGAATAGGGACAAATTTCAAATGTCCATCTTATAAACTTACAAATTTACTATAATAATAGGTTTTGTGTTACCATGTACTTTCTGAAGAATATGAAGTCTGAAATTCCAGTGCTTGTCATTTTTATTTATTTAACATTTGTTAACCAGGAAAGTCTGATTTGAAACAAAAGCCAATTTTTGGCAGAGGAAGAAACACTCCAGACATGTCTTTGTAAGATGAGAGGACACCAGAGCAAACCCACACAAACACAGGGAGGACATGCAAACTCCACATATAAGGCACCCCAGCCAGGAATCAAACCAGACAACCTGTAGCTGTTAGGCAACAATGGTACCACTGCACCACTGTACAACTGGCTGTGTTGAGAACCAAAAATACAGAAACCACAGATTTTATGAGGAAAAGAACAAATATGAGCCAAAAATCTGCATTATTTTTACAAATGGTGGTGGGTAGGGAATTCAGGCTCTTGCCATTTGGGCCCAAGGTACAGGGTTCAAGCCTTATTCTCTACCCACCACCATCATGTAGTGACTGGGGCATTACACACACCACTGTGCACACTCACAGACACATTCACCCATACACACACACACACACACACACACACACACACACACACACACACACACACACACACACACACACACACACACCACTGAGCACACTTACAGACAGACTCACCGATTCACCCATACACACACACACACACACACACACACACACACACACACACACACACACACACACAAAGAATCATCTAAGAATGCTCATACCACTGCAGACATGCACACACAGTGCCACAGTCATACGTACAACCAACAATGTACCAAATAAAACCAAAAGAAACTAAAATCTTCATGAAATAACCAGCCAACAGCACACACTGTGAAACAGTTTATACATCAGGTTAATATTTGTCAAATAATTTATTCATCAAATAAAAATTAAGCGCTTTTATCCCTAAACAGGGGACTTCATCAGAATTCATGCATACACTCATACATTCTCCATCACTATATCTCCACTACCTCTTAGCCGACCTTACCTTTAATGCGCTCTCCCCCACTGACTATAATGGGGGAAGACAGCATCTTGGCCATATTCATTAACTTGGCCGGCCATGTTAATTTACATAGCCAAATGACTCTCCAAATTGCTTGCTGTGCAAATCACTTCTTGTAGGCATTTCCAGGGGAAAGTACATGGCTAATTAGCATTAGCCACTCTCCAGGAATGCGTTGTTTACATATAGCACATCTGTGAAGATGGCCTAGAACAGCGATTCCATCAAACATGTAACATTACTGTGGTGGGACTGTCAATTAATCAAAAAGGGTATCTAACAGTAATTGGCCTCCAATGTTAGGGCTTACCAGTAGCGGTAGCCCTTTCTTAATCCCAGGGAAAGTTTGCTGGGGCTTTATATCAAAATGTGTTTGCATCAACAAGGTGCTCTATTGGAAAACATACATAGGTGCAATGCTTTTATAATGGAAACAGCCTAAGCTGTAAAACTACATTGTAAATTAAAAGTATACATTCTTGTCAGTTGAGTAGTTATGATTTGAATCATCTAAATTATAGCTTTCTAACACTTCTTTATTATGCAACAGTAATGAAGTTGTTTATACGTGGCCTGTTTTTTTTTGCAAGAAGATTCAACCTTGACTTATGATATACAAAAGTAGAATTAAGAATGAAAAAATGAAAGTGCTTTCTTGTTTTGTCCCTACACCCAAACACAAATAATTCCCAAATAATATCTGGGATCATGTAGAAATAAAGGGAAAAATTCATTCTGCTTACATTCTAACTGATATAGTCCACTGTGTGTTTCTGAAAAATGTGTATTGAATTAGTTTAATAGCAGATTTGAATAACAGATATTAAGTATGCATGATTTTTTATTATTTCACATAAATTATCAGTTCCAATCATTAGCAATCTGGGATTGCTTAAACTGTACGCTGACTATGCATGCAATTTAGAAGAGCTCACAATGTCTGTAAAAGTAAACTGGAACAACATGGCAATGTTTACAAAGTAAAATAAACTGCAACCTGACAATTTTTCATTCATTATATACTTAGAAACTACCCACGGTGGTGGTGCTGCGGTAGCGTTGTCGCCTCACAGTAAGACGTTGTCCTGTTCAATTCTCAGCTAGAGTGTCTTCTGTGTGGAGACATGCATGAATGGGCATACCTACGTTGAAGGTTGTGCATCGGGGCTGGTAACTCGCCATGTAAAAATCAACTACCAATCATTAGCGGACCGGAGTTCCGCTGTGGCGACCCCTAACCGGGAAAAGCCGAAAGACACAAACAAACATATACTTAGGAACTACAACAGTACTTATTGTTCATTCAGAATGCAACAATGTTTCTAGTAATATAATTTAAAAAAAGTATTGCCCTAGATCCTATATGGAATATTATTTATTTAAAGTAATTAAAATTATTAAATCATATAGATTTTGCACATAGAATAACAACAGACTGAATGTTAAGAATCTAACAAATCAGATCTAATAAAATTGTGCAGCAAAAGATAAAACAAATAATGTAGATATATTTATGCATGAATACATTTATTTATAAAACATAAATAAAAATGTAACATTCTGAAGACTGAATGACTGCCTCTACCAGACCTGGAAATAAACAGAAACCTCCTCAAGGAAGACTCCAGCTCACATTCTTGCATGAGGGGAAAGTAGGTCATTTTATAGGATAAGACCAAGCTATGCAATGTTAATCCTGCCAGAAGTTTCTAATCTGGTCTCTGGAACAGCCAGCAGCCTCTCTCCTGATGAGGTACCTAACCAGAACATAGGGCTATACCAGCTCTTGGAGTTAAGCAGGAACAGGTCATCCAGGACCTGGTAGCTAAGTAAAAGAATGAATATTAAATGCACATCTTGCTGCAGCTGGCAACCAATACAGATCCTGCAGCACAGACATAATACGGCACATCTAAGGAGAGCTCGTTAACAGCCTGGTCATAAATTGCGATGCTGCTGCAGGTGGGTCAACTCGCCATCTGATAATCAAATGCAGAGAATGTTGCAGTAGTCAGGACAAATTAGCACTAAAGCATGAATCACAATTACAAGGCCTTACAGTGAAAATGAAACTTTTGATCCAAGCAATATTTTTAGATGGAAGTAAGGCATCTGGATAGTAGCTGAATCCTCGAAAGTCGATCATCAAGAAGAATATCCAGATTCTAATTCACCCAGTCTGTCTGATCTTACTAATAGTACATGATTGGTTTGTCAGATCTCATCTGGCAGCTAGTGCTCCTTGTCTCAAGCTGCCTCAGAAACTGCCCTAGATCTCATTTGCTGCCATTAGCGATTTGATGGATCTTCATGCCTGGCAGCTATGTGGTCCATAAATTATAATTTCTTTGCTCTTTAGAAGACCTTTTCCTTTAGAATTTATCGATATTTAGTTCAAAACTATCCTATATTTTTATATACTTTTGACAAAGATATTTTTTCCCTAAACTCCTTTGTGGCATTTAGACAGGAGGCATGATGTTTCCTTGTCATGTATCCTATAAAGGTTTAATCCATAAAATAAATAAATGGATAACAATATAGTCTCATTGTTAAACTTTATTTTCCCTTTGCCATTTGATGAACATTTATGTTTTTGGTAGGGGTTTCTTATGTGTGGGACTTTGTTGATATTAATAATATTGTTAATGTTGTTGAAGTTATTATAGCTAGTCTTGCTTTTGTCTGTTGTACTTTTTTCATGGATAGTAGCTTCAGGAAATTTGACCAGTGTGGGCACAAGATCCTTTGTGAGGACATCCTTGATCTCTGTTTGTTGTGCCTGCAGCCAGATCATCTCACTATAGACTGTGCCATTTGTATTGTCTTTGGGCCTTGATCTTTAGTAGATAGGAGAAATATATTTATTTTCTAGGCGTTCCTTCCTCTTGACCTCAGACTTTGTCATCAGACAAATCCAACAAAATGAAAGATAAAGACAAGGAATGAGAAAACAATAGAGAGAGAGATAAAAAGAGTGAACACAGGAAAATAAAAAAACAAAAGATGTTGGTTCATTATCAGCCCAGATCTCTTATGTAGATGCTAGCACATCCTTCTTTGGCACCAGTATCAGAGTATGAGACTTCTCCTATGAGTTAATCTACTTTGGAACCAATTGCAATTCCAGATAGATCCTCAAGAAAACCCATGAGTAGACACTCCATTGGATAGGAGTTCTTCTTATTCCTAACATCATATTCATTATCTGCTTCTTCTCTTTAGTCTGCTAGGTCCATTAACAGGGCTACAGATGTCTATTGGGACAGAATGATGAGGGCTTTCCTAAAAGCATGCATTGAAATGGGTTGTCACCCATCCCCCTCTGTATCTAGGGTGGATCAGTTTAGCCAACAATCACCGCTGCTTGCTCATTTCATGGTCCTTCTTTTGGTAGCAGTTGTTTTTGAGCTGAAACATCAAAAGGAACTTGTGTGTTCAGTGACAACCATTAGCTTAAGTTTGCTACTAACACCTTCACATCCAATTCATGAGATGCTAATATCTTCAAAGCCAAGAGAATCTCAGAGCTTACAACTCAATATCGAGTTTGTGGCACAGTCCTCAGTACTGACTCTTTTTCTGCCATTCTTGTTGTCAGAGTCTTCTGTCTTCAATTCATGGTCCAGACCTCTGTTTTGAAGCCCTCCAGATCTTGGTGTGGGGTCTACCCTCCTCTGTGCCATTGATAATCACTTTGGTGGGGAGAGACGTGGCTCCATCTCTCAAGGCTCTTCAATAATGACAATTACCACTCATCTGTGAGTGCCTACAGAGCCTCCATTAGTGTTGGCTTCACCTGCTGGCACCCATCAATCAATTCTACTGCTCATTTATCAGATGTCCCTGGGACAAAGCAGAATGGAAAGATGCAAGGATCCAGCACAGGTTACACCTGACTCCTCAGGGAAGTCAGACTAGCCTCCCACCTTGGAAATTCCCAGGAAAAGGATGTACAAAAGAAGGCATGTAGACATCTCTACAGAGTCCATAATGTCTGACACTGACTTGGATGAGCAAGACAGGTCCCCTCCAGTTATCCTTAGGAAGATGCTATTTTAAGCAAAATCTATGAATCAATATACCATATGTGATCTTAGCCCACTGACCCCCCCCTTCTAAAAATGAGGAGATGCTTTTCAATGCTATCATTATGCTCGCTGTACCTCATGTAGTCCTTCTTGCTGACCATCTTATAGATTTGGCCACCAGAAAAGCATGGTAGGAAACAGACTCCAACAAGACTATTTCCAGGAAGCCAGTCAAAATTCTTGTCCTCCTCAAAAGATAGGCAACACTTGTTCAAAGGGCCTCTGAAGTTCTCGATGACTGTAGCGGAAACCACTAAATGAAAGCTTTCAGATGATAACTGCTGTCCTTCTGCCTAACGAGGAGTCTAGAAAGTTGGATAGAATGGAGAGGTATGTGTACATCTCAGGTACTTTGCTTTGAGGTTGTTAATCTATGCAACACATGAACTGCTTCCAAAGAGATTAACAGAACAGTCTTTAGACTCTTTGTGGAAGCTACCCACAGATGAGTCAAGAAAACAGATTGAGACTAGAGTGGGCTCCATCTTGAATATTACCAATCTCTTCATGTGGCTGTTACATAATGCAGATGATGGAGCAACTACAGCAGTGGGAACAGGCATTACCTTGTGATGTCATGCCTGGCTTTGCTTTTTCTGACAATTTTAATGCATCCTTCACCAACACCCCAGGATGGTTCTGCCCTCTTTAGCCTACAGTAAAAGATAGATTACTGAGATGTGAACAAGAAGGTAAGCTGCTCTCTGCCATAGTGGTTAGATATGACACTCTCAAATATCATATAACAGAAATCAGAAAGTGTCCAAATCAACCGCAGATGGGGTAGCTATAGCAGAAGCAATCCCTTCAACATATATCAACGAAGAGGTCAAGAAGGTGTAGAAAACCAGGGATTTTGTGGACCGTTTTTGGTCAAGCAGTCTCATCATTCCTGAAGGCATACCTGCCTGCTTATCTCTAATGGAAGATGGAGACAACTTATCTCTCTACCCAGCTGCACAGACAGTCATCACACTGGGCAATTGGGTAAGAGAGGCAGTAAGAAAAAGCTATAGGATAACCTTTTACCACCACCCTCCTGATCATTCATAAAACACCCCTGGACACCCTACCCCATCAAAAAAATGGCAAAAATAGAAATCAGCAGTGTTTTGTAAAAGGAGCCAATCAAATTGTTCAACATTAAGATCAGTGTTGTAGTATCCAAAGCTGCTTCTTCTTCTTTCAGCTTTTCCCAGTTAAGGGTCGCCACAGTGGATCACCTGTCTGCTCATGATTGGCAGTGGAGTTTTAAGGTGTTGAGTTGCCAGCCTGGCGCCCAACCTTCCACAGAAGGCACACACACACACACACTCATGCCTAGGGCCAATTTAGAGTGTCCAATCCACCTTCAGCATGTCTTTGGGATGTGGGAGGAAACCAGAGCACTCAGAGGAAACCCAGGCGACCACAGGGAGGACATGCAGACTCCACACGGAAGACACCCCAGCCGAGAATTGAACCGGAGAACCTCTTGCTGTGAGGCAGCAATGCTAACCGCTGCACCACCATGGCCACCCACATAGTATCCAAAGCTATTTGGGTTATATTCTTGCCTGAGATATAACCGCCAGCCAGCATTCAAAGCTTTAGAGCACCTTTCACATGCCCAAACTGCCATTAATTTAAGGAAAGCCATATAAAAAAGGTAGTTTGTGTACTTTACTGCTTTCTTGGTGCTTTCTTGGTGCCGAACTGTTTCACCTTTACTGGATTCATGGAACGGATGGTCACCAAGCAATCTTTTCAGGGCTGGACAGATAAGTACCCTTCTTGGGAAAACTTTCTACTACATGCATTTTCTGAATATAAACAGCATTTCTTTTCTGTGAGTTGCATACTTTTATGCAAAGAAATACTTTTTTGTGAGACTTTATGTTTGCCATAGGAATTTTTACTTATGTTTTTTAAGCACCTTTATTACGTTATCATTTAAGATATAGGCACACATACATTGACAGAAAAGAAAGCAAACTGTATTAACATTTTTCTGTTTACACACATGATATATTACGTTTTCTTTCTCGACAACAACTGTATGACAGCCCAGAATTACATAAGTTGCTCAGTTCCTGCCTTCCATTAAATATCATTTCTCTTCCTGAACATTGTTCTGCATGTATTGTTCCCACAAATTCCATTTATTTATATGTAATTTGTTCCTTTCCTTAGTTTTGAAGACTGTGATGGAAAATCTTTCTTCAGAACCTTAATTTCCTTTCAGAAGGTTTACTGACTTTCTCAGACTCCACTACTTGGTAATGAGGCTTCCTTTCTAGTATGAACATGGAACAATTCTCAATCTCTCCAGTTCTTGCTTCCCCTGTCTGCAAGAAGAAGAAAGTTGTTCTGGAGTGTTTGGGTGTCCAACTGGCTCCATCACTACCTGAACCAAGTGTGTGACTCTGCTGTGACCAAGACTGGTTCCTCGCACCATCCAACTTTTGCTCCTAGTCCCTCTGATATAGCTTCTCAGGTAGCCACTAAGGACCAGGAGATTGATATGCTATTTGTGGCTATAGGATTACCCTCAGTAGAAAAATAAGAAGACTAAGAGGAAAAGTAGAAAAAGAGATTTGTAATGAAGAAATCAAAGAAATAGAAATTGAGGTTATGGAGCAGCTGCAAAGGGAAGGATTCAGTGTAGAAAATCGAATGCAGAAAGTACAACAGGATAGAGCAATGGGTATCCAAATTAAGGGGAAACCAGTGGAACAGGAAGCAATTGGTCAGGTGCCATATCAAGATATTTTGGAGCCTTCCACAGGAAACCAGTATAAATGTCCACTTGAAGCTAGACAGCAAGGAAAGGAACAGGAAACTGTAGAAACTCTGATGCAGTCAGTGTTGAGGAGTGATAGGCCAGTGAGTTCCAACATGACAGAGTAACGGATGGCACAGGATGAAATTGAAGAGAATATGCCATAGGAAGATGCTATAGAACTTTCTATAGAATCCCCACAGGAAATGGAAAACAAGGGATGTGCCCTCAGTTTGGAAGAAAATGAGCTAAGAGAAGAGTTGCTTGATTTAATGGACATGGATAGATATATTAAGATCAATGAAAGAAATAGATTGCAGTAGGTCAATAAAACACAAAAAGTAAGACGTCTGCTAAAAGAAATTAATGCAGTAATTAGGACTGTCGATAGAAACCATGTGATATAACAGAAGTAAACAGGATATACTACTGTGCTGCTAAATTAATAACTGATAAAGTTCTACCATAAGAACACAGGGTAGTGAGGGAAAGGAAGGGGATAAATTGAATACCATCATGAAAGTATAGAATAGAGAAAACTATAAAGCAGTTAAAACAAGAAGTGTCAGTGTTAGAAGACTATAGAAGAGGTAACAGATCAACAAAATTAATAAGAAAGATAGATGAGATAAAAGCAATGCACAGTATTAGAACAGACCAGGATCTATCATGCACTATCACAAATAACAAACTAAAAATTTCAGCACAGGTGAAAAAACTTAAAGACACACAGATAAATATAAGGGAAAAGTACAAAATAAGCTATTTATTGATGTCCCAAATGGTTTTATGGAGAATTGGGAAATAAGGTAAAAAGAACTGAAAGACCTCCAAAAAAAGAGGAAGTAGATACATTTTGTAGAAGTATCTATGATCCTGTGGAATCTAACAAAGATGCAAAATGGATAGAAGAAGTAAAAGAAAATATAAGAAGTTTAAAGGTACGGGATATGAAATGGGATGAAATAACAGCCAGAAAGATTGAAACAAAGTTAAGAAAAGCCTCTAACTGGAAAACACCAGGCCCAGATGCACTACCTAACTTTTGGTTAAAAATATTAAAATCTTTGCAGGAGGATTTAGGCATGAGTAAGAACTATTTATATGCGCACCCAGAACAGACACCACACTGGCTAACAACAGACAAAACAATGCTGTTACTTAAGAGTGAACCTGAAAGCTACCCTAAAAATTATAGACCAATAATTTGCCTTCTGGCAACGTATAAACTATACACGGGAATTGATGCCTACAGAGTTTATACTCATTTAGAAGAAAACTCAATTATGGCAGTAGTACAAAACGCCAATGAAAGAAAGTCATATGGAAAAAAAGATCGTTTGTTGTTAAATAAAGTCATAGTGGAGAACTGTAAAAAGGGGAAGAATCTAAGTATGGCATGGATTGACTACAAAAAAGCATTTCATAGTATCCCACATTCATGCATAAAGGAGTGCTTAAAATGTATAAGATACACCATACACTGATTGCATTACATGAATCATGAAACAATGGCAGACCACTTTGCAATTAAGCCATGATAAAGAACAGATTATTATCCCAGGGATAAAAATTCAGAGGGGGATATTACAGGGTGACTCTTTGTCACCACTGCTATTCTGCCTTGCCATTAAGCCATTAAGCTGTTTACTTAACAGCTTAGGTCATGGCTACAAGTTGGCTCCTAGAAAACAACAAAGTCTAATGACTTCTCATCTTCTCTTTGTCGATAATTTAAAACTGTATAGATCATCAGATGAGGAACTGAAAGCACAGCTGCAAGTTGTCAAAAATTTTTCAGATGATATTAGAATGTAATTTGGTCTTGATAAATGTGCAAAAGCAACCCTTAAAACAGGAAAACTACAGCACCAGGAAAACATCAGTTTGGGACAAGAATGTGATATAAAAGAACTTGAGCAAGAGGGAGTGTATAAATATTTGGGACTTGAATAAGGATCAGCAATAAAGCAAGAACGAATGCAAATAAAACTCAATAAGGAATACTTTAGAAGACTTAAATTAATCCTGAGAACAGCATTGACATCTAGGAACAAGATCCAAGCTATAAATCAATTTGCTCTTCCTGTCCTAACATACAGTTTTGGAGTGATTGACTGGCAAGAAAAAGTGTTGGATAGATTAGATATTAAAACAAGGAGGATGCTTCATGTTCACCAAATGATTTATAAAAATCAGTGTATACCAAGATTATATATTCCCCATTCCGAAGGAGGGATGTGCCTCCTTGAAATTGATTACATGTATAGATCTGCAATTGTGGGACTCCACACATATCTACTGACGTCACAAGCTCCAAATGTAGTAAAAGTTTTGAAATATGAGGAGAATAAATCTAAAATGACTTCTCTGCTTAATTTAACAGAAGCATATCGATGTCAAGAAGGAATGGAAATCAAACCAGAAGTAGATAAAAAACAGGCAGCAAATGAATGTGTCAAAAAACAAAAGTAAGAATATAAGGTGAAGGGCCAGAGGAGAAGGCAAGAAATGTGGAAAAAATATAATTATAGTTGCAAGTATAGAAACTTCTGGAAGAGCCTCATGTTGATCAAGAACGAATGCAGGAATAGTTAAGGAGAGGAGAATTCAAACCAAGAAATGACAGGTTAATATTGGCAGCCCAAGACAGTGGGCTATATACACGCTGATTTACAAAGTCCATTGAACATATGAGAGAAACAGGCAAATGTAGGATTTGTAAAACCAAATTGGAAACAGTCAAATACTTTGTTAATGGTTGCAACACACTAATGGCAGAATGACTGTATGTATCCTGAAAGGCATAATAATGTGGAGAGACTGTTGCACTGGGGATTATGCAAACATTATGGTATCGAAGTGGCTGAATAGCACTGGAAATATGAGCCACAAAGCATCATAGAAAATTATGAAGTCTACATCACTTGGGATCACCCATTACCAACAGTTCAAAAGATAGACGCTAGAAAACCGGATATAGTGGTCCAAGAAAAGAAGACAAAAGTAGCATTGATTATTGAAATTGCCATATCCAGTGACTATAGTGTCTTGCTTACAGAGAGACACAAAGTCATTAAATACCAGGATCTGCAAGCAGAAATGAGAGCAATGTGGAAGAAAGATGCCCAGACAGCTCCAATAGTAGTAGGAGCAATGGGTCTTATAAAAAGAATTTACAATCATATTTAGATATGTTACCAATCCATGTAACCCCATACGAATTGCAGGAGTCATTACTGGGCACATTACGGGTGCTGGGAAGACCACTTTTAGCTAACAACAAAGACTGAAACAATACTAAATTCATGAACTTTAATCATACTGTGACTAAGGAATGGGGTCCATTCCCATCATGGTATTAAAAACCCAAAAGATTTGGAGAAATTAGAAAAGAATTGGGGAAAGGAATGGGTGAAGCTATACCACTTAACGGAAGTAGGTAAGTCCTGGATTGAATGCCGCAACTATGTACCCTGTGGCTAGATAAAAAAAAAAACAGGAAGAGTGGCAGAGACAGATCACCCTGGAAAGAAGACCCAACTAAAAAAAACAAACAGAGCGCATATCTATTAAATACAAGTTCTCTATGGTCTTACATTGGAGGAAACCAGAAAAGTGCTATGCTTACAGGTGATAGAGATAGTTGGAAATCTAGATTAGATAGTACTAACAGAAGACATATGGATGGGGACACCATCTCCCATTGGATGTGACAAGAGATACATGTGTTATACTGGAGAAACCATTAGGAAGACTTCAGCACCAGTGTGAGGAAGGACAAAGTATGGTGGAGAGACAATGTAAATATGTTGTCATTAATAGCGACTTCAAAAAGATAGAATAAAAAATGCAAACACCAGCATCCAAAGGTCATCCAGGAGAACGAAATGCAAATGTAAAAACCAAAAACTCCAAGCGCTCACAATTAAGGGGTCTATATTAGATGAACAAAGTTCATCTTAGTAAACGCTCTCAAGAGCGAATATTCAGATACTCAAAACTGCAATTGTGGGGGACTGCACCCCCCAAACCTCCCCTCAATATATATTCCAAGTCCGAGATCGCACTACAGTGAGGAAAGGGAAATATTCCCATCCTCACTGTACTGCGATCTCACAATTGCAGTTTCGAGTTCCGCAATATTCGCTCATGAGATCGTTCGCTAAGATGAACTTTCATTCATCTAATATAGACCCCAATTAAGTTACTGATGAGTTAATCTCTTTAGTGCTTTAGCTAAGCATATATTCAATAATGAAGGGCACATGTTTGGATTTACTGTATTGCAACCAATATCAGATAATGAAAGAGGGGGTGATCTTAACAACAGAGTAGAACTAGCTGAAATGCAGTGCATAGCAATAATACAAGCAGATAAATTACCAGGAATCAATGCTACTATGCCTTTAAAACCTGTTCTTAAGAAGTGTAGATCAGATCAGTGACTTAATTGTTTTATTGATCAGTTTCTATTGGTTGTTTTATCATTGTTAAGATATTAAACTTGGGTGTAATGTTTGTTATATGGATCTGAAGAAGCTTATCCTGCCTTATTTTTAATAAACTGCATATGCTTTTAGCTGTGGTGGTCACTTGAAATTTTTGGTTTTCACAACTTCAAAAAGATAGCAGCATCCATTTTCCACTCTACATAAAGCAAAGTGCTTTCTTAATCTATTTAAGTATAATTTGGATCAATGGATGGATAACGACAAAGTCATCTCTAGTTCAGAACTCCTGTCCTCATGGATAGCAAGGACATGTAAATGTTCCAGCATATCTTTGTTTTGATCATATCTTGGTTATTTATATGCAGAATATAAGGGCTAAATGCTACCATGGGAATGTAAGGTTAGGTTAGGCGTCTTAATAGCCTCACAGACCAATAGCCTAATAAGTACCTCTGAACCTATGAAGGAAAAATATGCTTTCATCTAAAATAAATGCAGAATTTGTATACAACTGGAATATATCATAATATCCTGCACATGACAACCTATTCAGGATGTACCCAACAAAAGCTCTTTGCTTGGCTTTATTAATATAGAGAAACATTGGCACTGACAAATAAATATAGAGAGCTCCTGTCATCTGCAGGTATTGGCATCCTTCAGTTTGCTTATGAGTGTCTCAAAAATAGAATGGCAGAATTAATAAAATACTATAACAGTGTTAGACTGAAGACACTGTATAAATGATTCCTTCTGATGTCTCATGTCGTTGTTTTCATTCCTCCAATCTGTGCTGTAATTAATTACCTTGCCCCTGATTTGCTGTGCTGAACCTAAAACATTTT